>NC_070588.1:29924322-30031822 GCF_027409825.1 Scomber japonicus
TTGTTTTATCCCCACCATCATCTCTTTATTTTATTATCAGTAGATGAACATGAGTATTGTTTTACTTAGTTCTGATATTAACTTGATTACTTATTAGTATTACTATATATATTATTACTATTACTACATATTGATATAGATATACTATATCTTACTATATATACACTCTTATATTACTATATATATATATATTGTTTCTATTATCACTATATATATATATAGATATATTATGCTATATTTTACTATATATGCATATATATTATTAGAGAGTATAGAAAATGAAATGAGATGAGAAGAGGAGAGGAGAGGAGAAATAGAGGAGAGAGGAGAGGAGACATTAGAAGTAAGAAGGGAAGAGGAGAGGAGACAGAAGAAGTAAGAAAGGAAGGGCAAAGCAGGACAGATGACAGGAGGAGAGGAGAGGAATGGAGAAAGGGAGGAAAGAGGCAAGAGGAGAAACATATAAAAGAGAAGAGGAGGAGAGGAGGAGAGGAAATGTTGTGAGAGAAGAGGAGGAGAGCAGAGAGGAGAAACCAGAAGAGGAGAGGAAAATAGAGGTAGAGAAAAAGGGAGGAGAGGAAATCAGATATTAGTCTCATATGACTTCATTTTCACTGAGCAGGAAGATCATGGGAATTCACTTGTGTGTGTGTGTGTGTGTCTTCATTATTTCATATCCAGCATGAAGACGATTCACTGCTCCTCAGATTTCACATTTTTACAGATAATTATTTTCAATAACAACTTAAAATCTTAAAATCTTCTTCTTTTTCGGTTTCTATGCATTTTGAAGGTTCATATTGAATAATTTAGTCTTAACCAGTTATATTTATTTCTTTATTTTTGTGTCTCTTTGTGCTTTGATAAAAAGAAAAAAAAGAAACAACTGACCTATCTAATGAGAACTTTTAATTTGATACTTAAAGAACATTTATTTACCTTTACCAAAATAAAGGTACATTACTGTCAATATAATGTAATGTAGTATTTTCACACTGTTCTATTGACTTTTGCTTAACACTTACATACTGTTTATAGGTCCATTTTGACCCAGTCTAAGAATCTCCTCATAAAAAGTGTCTATACCAAATGTTGAACCACAGATGTGTTTAGAAAGCATCAATAATGGATCTGACTGATCAATAAATGTGATTAAACCTTGATTCATGTTTCAGAGAGCAGAGAGAGTGTATTTTTTTAGCTTTTACACCACTAAACAGCTCCTATCACACAATATCATGTCCTATTTTACCTAAGACATGAAAATATAACATAGCAATAATGATGGAAATGTATTTCATGTAAAGGTAAAATGAGCAGAACTTTATGGAAGTTCTGCTCATTTTATTGTATAAAATGGTTATTGTATAACCATTAGAACCATTAGTCTTCATTGCTACATCATAAAAACTACTATCTTATTAAAACTATGAAGTATTCACTTCACTAACATACATGTCAATAGATACAGAGATAATTTGACCCAGAACAGCCTCAATGGAATAACATGTGTAGCACCTATATAAAAGTATAACACTGAAAAAAAAAGCCACTTCAGGAAGAGTCATCACATTTCAGAATAAAAGACATTTGGGATGTTTGTTAGTTTTATTGATTGTTATTGTATGCAAAGTTATTAATAAAACATCTAAATATACACAGTGAGAGATTCCAGCAGTCTTATATGAACATCATTGATCGAGGAACTCCCAGATCGTATCAACTGTCCCCCTGCAGCACAACTGTTTGTGTTTTCTGTGATGTCATCTGACCTGACTGCTGATAGGCTGCTCAGGCAGCCAGGTCACTGACACACACACACACACACACACACACACACACACACACGCACACGCGTGCCTGGCCTGGAGGAGCTGAGTTCAGCCTAAAGAGCTTTTTATGGTCGAGCGAGCATCACATAATGGACAGAGAGTCAGAGAAAGAGAGAGAGAGAGAGAGAGCGCGCGACATGACCATTCAGACTGAGTGGTGTGTGTGTGTGTGTGTGTATGTGTGTGTGTGCGTGCGTGTATATGTGTATCCTGCAGAGAGAGATTTAATCTTTATTCAGTGTTACTGTAGACTGTACACTGATATGGACACACAGTATGTAATTACAACGGCTCGTGTGTCTGTTTCCTGTCTCTCCTGACATCATCATCATCATCATCCAACATACTGTAATTAGGTGTTTTTGTGTCTTTTCTTCTTGTTTTTGTTAGTTTTCGCACTTTTTCATTAGACTTTTTGATTTGATGTCATCTTTTTCTCTTTCTGCGCTCCACTCACTAAAATGTCAAATTTCCAATTGAAGTTCTGTATTGTGTTTTTTTTTTGATAAAGAAAGAATCCAAAATAAGGACAACAAACTGGACCCTGTATTGAAAGGTGACTCACACAAAGATGCAGATATTGTGAAGATAGATGACAGGAGTAGTGCTGAATATTATATAATCAACACGGGCAAAGTTAATAATGTCTTTGAGAAGTGTCAGTGTGGTTTCGGAGCAGTGCCGTGTCCCAGTTTAATGACCTGCTGCTGTCTGCTCCACTTTAACTGCTTTACATCTCATGGCACATTCTCACTCCGGTGACCAGCGGTTTGACTTTAAAAGAAAATAAACTGGGTCTGAATTGCTGAAGACCCTCTGAAACTGTTCCAGTCACATCTGATCACACAACCAAAGAGAGCCAAGCTATGTGAAGAGCTTCACATGTCATTTCACCAGTAGAGGGCACTGAAAGTACTTTAAATCCTGCTGCAATGATCAAACCATGAAACATAATTAAACTCATTAAACTGCACTGTTTAAATAAGATCATATAGAACTGAACTGTCAAGCATACTAAAATACTGTATTCATGTGGCTTATGGCTACTGATGACACAATAAATGATCTTTATTCATTAGTATATTAACTTCAATTTGTTAGCCATGATGTATCAGGAAGAACTGTGTTTTACAGTAAAAGTTCAGCCAACTGTTACATAGGATTCGTTATATGACATGGTTGGGGACAGAGTTATTTACCTTTAATGCTTCTACAGTCTCCACTCAGGACGTACACAGTGAGGAATGGAGGACACTACTTGTTTAGCCAATGTGACATTAATAGCCTCTTAGCTGCTAATGTGAAGTGTGGCAATACTGAGGTCAAGAAATGATCAATGTCATGTCCATGTATCATATGATAAGTCCATATATAGACATGATGATGTTGATAATTATGTTATTGTACAATAGGTCGATAATTATTGTGACAGGACTAATTTTATTGCATCATGAATGCCTTAGCTGAAAGATTGAAGAAGATAGCAGAAGTATTTTATTAAGAATGTGGAATTCATATTTTTAGGCGTATTGGAGTCATGGCTAACCAATTACGTTATTGTACGATAAGTCGATAACGTAATTATTGTGATCGGCCTCGTACAGCTGCTAAGTCACTTCATGTTTCCTTTTGGGCCGGAGTATTCACATATTCAACCTTTCATTCCATTCATACACATATGACTCTGAAATTGATCTTTCAATAACATTCAAGTTGATTTAAGGATCGTTCCATTCTTTTAATAAATATTAAAAACATGTTCTAAATGTGCTATGAGTGGACTAACACTGCATTAACCAGAATAACTCAAACTGCATAAAGTGCAGTCTATACATATTCACACTTTTTTTTATTGTGCTGTCTCTGTACTCCAGTGCATCATGTTTAAAATGACACAGTGATTACAGCATAGAGTGCTAACTTTCAGGTTTATTTTGAGTACACTTACATCCACGCTGGGTGAACAGTGTATAGGATTTGTCTCCATGTCATTGTTTTCCTGCGCTGTATAAAAGTAGCAGAGTCCTACACTAATCACCCAATGCTGAATCTGGGAACATAGTTATTGTTTCATTTCAAATCCAATGTTCTGGAGTACAGAGACAATACAATGAAATATGTATTAGGGACATTCTTGCAGATGCAGTGTATGAAAGAGTTGGAGTCTGGAAGTCACAGGAACTACAATGACAACAAGAGGAAAGCAGGAATAAAAGAAAAAAGACCTGCTTCAAAAAGACAGATGGTTTTATGGAGCGATGAGGTAGATGACAGTCTGTAAACATGACTGACAGGTGTTAGGGCGGAGCTAACACAGTCACAGGCTGAGTATAAAACCGCAGTGATGATCTCAGTTAATGCAGGGTCATTTTATCCATTTAGATGTCAATCTGAGATCCGACACTCACACTCACACAAGCACACACACACACACACACACACACACACACACACACACACACAATGTCTGACCTCTCCCAGGAGGCAGCAGCTGTTCGTGATGGATGAGCCAAAGTCACTCTCACTCATCAGAAAGACAGACAGTCAGACTTTATGTCCTGTTTAGCTCTTAATGTCCCTCTGGTTACCATGACAGCTTCCTTGTCCTTTGCTCGTCTTGTTTGGATTAGAATCACTGACCTGATATGACCTTGTGGCAGCAGGTACAGAATATACATGTGTGTTTGGCAGTGTGTTCAAGTGGAACATTTAAAGACTGTATAAAGTGAATTCAGACACAAACACATTAAATAGGTCATAAATGTATTTCTAAAAAAGGTGTAAAAAGCTTTTCAACCATTTAGATTTGAATTGTGGAGCTAGGCCTCACAAACTGTTTCAAGATTTCTGTGTTCAGGATTTAGTGGGCGAGTCTGAAAATCACCATAAACCCGCTCCTGCTGCTGTAGAGGTATAAATACATTCAGCACACACTACTACTACTACAGTCTACAGTTTGCCCGTTAGCTGAATTAGCCACCGAGTTAGCTGCCGAGCTAGCAGCTGAGCTAGCAGCAGAAAGCTCTCAGACGTAGCGTCCATGTTTCTGGTAGAGGTGGTGACTTTGATTGACAGGTGACACTTGGTAGGGGACGGGGTTTCAGCAAACTCGATGGGCACTCCCACAGCGTTTGGGAGCAGAGAAAGAGGCTGATTTTTACACAACTTTGAAGCCTAATTTCATATATTTGGCAATTTTTTTAATCATTCAAATTTGGCAGGGTGGTTAACAACACACTTTTCAGTGGTATGTCAAACTCAGAACACATATTTATTCTTACTTTACACAGACTTTAACAGAAAGCCCAAAATGTTCAATAATAATAAGCAGTAGCATATTGAGCGTACCTGCTGAGGTGCTGGGTGGAGCGCTGAGGCCAGGACTGAGGCCTGGGGTTGGAGTTAGTCCTACAGGCTGGGGAAGAGACCGGGACTGAGCCCCTGAAAGAAGAACACATTAGAGGTGGAAGAATTAGTTAATTGAAAGACAATGTACATGCCAAACATTGCTGTTACAGGTTCTCAAATGTAACAATTTGCTGCTGTTCTTGGTGTCACATCACCTTATGCTCTAAGACAGAGATGTCCAAACTATTCCTTAAAGGTTCATGTGGCTGCAGGTTTTCATTCCAACCAAACAGAATCACACCAGACTTGAGTCATTTAATAAAAAGTTGACAGACGCATTGTATGGTCTTGACTGGTTGGAACAAAAATCTATAGTTTATGGAATAGTTTGCCTGCTCTAGAACATATGATGAGCATTTTTCACAGTTTTTTTTTATAATAATAATAATAACTGTATTATATATATATATATATATATATATATATATATATATATATATATATATATATATATTCATGTTTAATTTACCAAACAATTATCAATCAATCAAACTTTATTTGTATAGCACTTTTCATACATTGTAATTAGGGCTGCACGATATAGCGTTTGAGCATCGTCATCGTGATGTACGTGTGTGCGATAGTCACATTGCGATGTAGGAGGCGAATGAACTCATCTAATTTCAAGGGTAGCTGACTGATGTACACTGCATGTAGACTCTGCGTGTGCTGTGCAGCGATCTACCAATCACATTCGTTCTTTACTCAGTTGCCAAGCAGACTACCCTGACAGCCGCCAATCAAAATCAGAGAGGAGGAAACCACCCCCCTGCACATGGAGTGAGTCGCTGACGCTGCCGGTAACAACAACAACGATTGCAAAATGAGCAACGAACAAGAGAAAAACACCGAAAATGAAGACTTGTTGCCAAAAAGAAAAGCAACGTCAGTTATCTGGAATTATTTCGGTTACTAGAAGGATGATGTCGACCAAACACGTGTTCTGTGTCGGCAGTGCCTTTCATCTGTTGCCACAACGAGAGGTAACGCAACTAACTTGTTTGACCATTTACGTCAGCACCACACAGCTCAGTATGACGAATGCAAAGCCAGATCTGAATTTCATCCAAAACAAAAAAAACATTTCAGAAGCCTTTGCAACTTGCAAACAAGTTAGTTGTATTACCTCTCGTTGTGGCAACAGATGAAAGGCACTGCCGACACAGAACATGTGTTTTAATATTGCAATATATATCGCAGGGTTGAAAAAAATTGCAATGTTAGTTTTCTCCAATATCGTGCAGCCCTAATTGTACGGCTAACTTGAGTGGCTCCGAATTCGCAGGAACAAAACTTTAAGCAGGTGTTATTTGGACAAATTAGCGTCACATTGTGGATCTTAAGGGCTACTTTCTCGCCTAAAAAGGTTAGAAATGTGGATAAAGTGGTATATTTACAGAGTTAGAGCTAAAATAAAATCCGCTTCAGCCTGCTGATTTCAGCTTGGGTAGGAACGAAATGCATTATGGGTTATCGTGTAGTTTACTGACTGGTCTGCTCACGCCGGTCAGGCTACAGAAACAAGCAATCATTTTGAGTTGGGAGCTAGCTAGCTAATCCATTACACACCACTCAAAGAAAGACTTCCAGTTGAAGACTGGCTAACGTTAAATACTGTTGTAAAATTAATTGGTCGAAATTAGTCGTTACCCTGTGTAGCGGCTAAGCCTAACACTTAAAGCCACTGAGGGGCTGCATAGACAGGCTAAAAACTAATCGACGTGCTGTCTACTGCACTATTATAACTTGTGTCTAGTGAAACAAACAGCTTCCGGATTTGCTTCTTCATTTGATGCGTTCTTTATTTCTCACCGTTTCAATGATCTTCAATATTATGAAAGTATTCATTGCCGTGCATATAAAGTCCATTCAGCTGTGTCACATACAACAAACAAACGTGACGGAGCCCGGAGCGGTTGAAAAACTGTGTGCTCATCCATCCAGCAACACCTGACACCTGACAGAAAGTTCCCACCTATAAAGAAATGTACACCCAACACCATGAGGACACCTACTGGCCCAATTTGGTACCTTGACACACATTCACATAGAAATGGCTTCGACACCCTGTATGATTCATCACTTGACATGGCGCAGGCTGATCGATTGACACACTCGGGAACGAACCTGGCAACCTGCCTGCTGAAATTATTTTTGGTTGTTGCGACTACGATCTCGAGACACTAGATGGCGATGTTCTGCTCATTCTCCATATTCAACCTTAAATCAAGAAAATAATGAGTACATTGATCTATAATGAAGATAACTACTACTGCTGTTATTACTACTGCTACTGCCAGTTCTACCAGTGCAGCTACTGCTCATACTACTGGCCAGGCCAGTCTCACAGCAGTTTACGAAACAGTCACAAAATTAAATCTATAGCTTCATGTAAATGTATATGAATTTTCCCTTGGTTTTAATGATGCAACTAAATCAGTAGTCGAACACATCCACAACACAATGCACTTCATCAGCCTTCCACAATCAAAAATGGAATTTAAAAAGTTCTCAGAATCGATGGGAAAATAATTCAAACTGGTGGTCTTAACATTAACCTATTGTATTGTTGGGTTATCCAGGACACTTTCAGAAATGTTAAAGATATCATGAAATATAACTTTAACATAGGGGAAAAAAGGCAACTTCCACCAGACTGACCGATAAAATTAAAACAAGGATCAAATCTTGTGATTCAATGTTGAGTAATGTAGTGGTTGTAGTTCAAAATGAATAACAAATGAGAAAAAAACAAAACAGCTTGTGTGCTCCCGGGTCTCAACTGAATGAAAACACCATCCAACTGAAATACATTAATTTGAATGTTGTGCTGAATGTCACCAAAAATTGGAAAATTCGTGTCTATGAATAGATGAAATTTCATGACTATTTCAAGAAGTGCCATGAGACTGGGTTGTACTGCTACACTTACCTGCTGCTGCTACTAAACAACTACTAGAACTGCCTATATGTGTGCTACCTGAACTAAATCTGATGGGTCTTGACCAAGTATCAGGTTTAGTGTTTGATTCAGGACTTTTTGTAGCTTACAGATTGAGATTCAGGTGGGAATCAGGTCCATCCATACATGTCATGTTGCAGGAAGATACTCAGAGAGAATGAGAACAGCGTAACCTGTGCTTTGTGTAAGCCTGGTGAGCTGATGGTCTGTAATAGCTGAAATAAGCTTTGGGTCAAGTTCAAGTCTGCAGTAGCAATCAGATTTAGAAGGGTCAGGGTCTTGAGGATGCTGGGACTGAGCCGTTTTCAGGTCTGTACAGAACCCTACTACTTCTACTACTATTTTACTTAATTGAGGCATTCTAGTATTTTAGTACTGAAGGATTATACATTCTTTATCTTGTGCTCTTCCAGTCTTCGGGAGCTCTGCACACATCTACTTTAATAGCGTTTCATAACTGCCTCGTAAGCTGATTGCTGAAAAACTACAGTAGACACGCGACAGACGACAGTTTGTTTTTACGTACCTGCTGTTGCCTGATGCTGTCCTGTCTCTCCAGCCTTGAGCTGTCTCACTCTCCGCAGGTGAGACCGGCCGTTGTAGTGCAGCTGGGCCTGAGCGGTAGATGTCAGCTGCAGGTTACACACATCACACAGCGAATAGGCCCCGCCCTGACCTGGGAGGAAGTAACAAGGATAGGTCATACTACAGAAGTAAAACAAAAAAGAAGATCAAACTGTAGGAGAAAACTACAACAATGGGCTGGAGTGACTTTTATTAATATCCTAAATGTTCTACAACATAGAAACATGGGACTCTCCTGGATACCGAACCATCCTACAGGTTTATATTATGGCCTCTACAACATAAATTAAGAATGCCATTTAATTATTTCAATTTCAACTTCATCTCTGTCCATTGGTTTAGAATGTCAGACAGCTCTAAATACTACAATACCCATGAGCCTCTGCCACTCTTATCGTCTGTCTTTTCTAATACAGTTGATCATCTTTTATACCGATGCTTCTAAGCTGTGAGAGTACCCAAAATAGTTTCTCTCATTGTGCAACCATATGGCACTGATGCTGGAACATTGTTAGTCACCTGGTGAAGCAGTCTGCTGGGCAGAGAGACCGATGGCTGTAGGCATAGGTGTGTCCATCAGCTCCTGACACACTCCTCCAAAGGCAAAGATCTGCCCGCTCTCCAGGAACTGAGAGGGGCTGAGAGGAGTCTTCATCCTTGAGAAGAAGAGAGACAGTCATAATGATGATCACTGATGTTGACTATCCTTATATTAGAATAAAAGCAGTTCTTGAAATGGCCACCGATTACTTAGTGTAAATAGGTGTTAAAAGAGGCATTGAGGTCTAAAAGATCTGAAGACCTGTTTGTTTTTTCAGGGGTGAAAGTATATCTGCAGGAACCTTCTGGTGTGACTGGGCTTTAAGACTGATGACTTACCTAAGTCAGCATCTAAAAGACACCATATCTGTCCATAGAAGACATTGATTTGTCTATTTTCTCCAAAAACAATGTAAGAAATACTGAGAGACACCACTACATAACCCTAAAACCACTGCTGTGTGACTCAAAGGCAATAAAAAGCAACAGTGATCCAACACAGAAGCACTGAATACGGTACAGGTGTAAACGTGACACAAAACACGAGAAGAATATAAGATTTAAAAGGAGACACTCACTGAAGGACAGACACACAGACAGCAGACGGACAGACAGGAGTGAGGCCTGAATGACACCGGATATAGAGTGCAAAGCATCAAACGCTCACAGGGAGAGTGATGAAGTAATGAGTAAGGATGACATATGTGTGTGTATCCAGTGTACTGTGTGT
The DNA here is from genome assembly GCF_027409825.1 of Scomber japonicus. NCBI lineage: Eukaryota > Metazoa > Chordata > Actinopteri > Scombriformes > Scombridae > Scomber > Scomber japonicus. The sequence goes on from NC_070588.1 coordinate 29,934,380, forward strand.
GTGTGTGTGTGTGTGTGTGTGTGTGTGTGTGTGTGTGTAGGCCAGTCAGTGTGTCCATCTGTTGTCCTATCGGCTCTGCCAAGTCACATGACCTCCAACAGGACACACACTTTTTTTCATATTCTGTTAGCTTCATTGCTGTGACCTCTGCACAGAGACGGACTTACCATTAGGCAAAGGCAATTATCATAAACTGTAGGCAACCAGAGACATCAGAAAATATCTCACAAACTTATAGTTAAGAAAGGTTTTTTTTTCCTTTTCCCTAATTAATTAATGTCCATATAAAAATCCATACGCTAAAATAGCATTAGAATGGTTCTGTCATGCCCACCTTCAATCCCCTACTACATATCACTACTTTATGAGAAGGAGAGAAATGGGAAGCAGAACATTTTTTACCATGGCTACCGACGACACTAGAGCCCCTTTCACACACATCTCTCTTCAGCCTCCCCACTTCTCACTTGACTTGGGTTCAATATCTCTGTCCACAGAAGCAGCTGTTTACCGAACCAAAATAGTTTGCATGTCGACTCTCGATATGGTAAAGCGGCACAGTGGAGAAGTGGTTAGGATTGACGCCTCACAGCAAAAGGGTTCTGGGGCTTTTCTGTGTGGATGCAAACCCCAAAACATACAGGTTAGGTTAACTGGTTACTCTAGTTAGCCTGTAGTTGTGAATGTGAATGTGAATGGTTGTCTGTCTCCATATGTAAGCCCTGCAATTGACTGGCGATGTGTGCAGGGTTTACCCCACCACTCGCCTTATGTCAGCCCCCCCCCCCCACCCCCCGCGAGGAAAGTAAATGAATGAACGCTATGGTTAATAGGTTGAAAACACATATACAGCAGGATATTTGGTGATTTAAACAGCTGTCTGCTTAGATTAGGCTTCACTAAACACCACAGAAACAGCATCAGAGCGTCAGTGTATATGATACATTTATACATAGAATAAAATGGTAGTGTATTGGGTCTATGACACTGTAGACTGTCACGTCCTCATACAGACAGCTGCTCTGATGACTTCCCCCTGTCCTGGGCTCAAGCATGAACGCCTCCTCCTGCCGGGGTAGTTATTGTGTGGCTCACTCTGAACCACAGTATTTACATCCTTAGTCACAGAACAGAGCTGTGTATGAACACTGGAGTTTTTTTCAGCGACACACAGAAGGGACAGCTATCGGACCGAGAGGAGATAGTCGCCAAATTTGACATTAAGTGTATTGGATTAGAGTTGCTGACTCTACCTTTAAAGGCTGTTATAAATAGAAACATTTAGATTTTGTCTTTTGGAAGCAGCTTTTATCCAAAGTGACTTATAGCCAAGCAATACAATCATGCATTAGAGTACGGTGACTCATAAGTGTGAAGTAGCTGACTGGCCGATTTTTTAGATTTAAAAAAGAATAATATCCTTATCTAAACATATGAGGTGACCCACACAACAAACTGTTGAGAAAGGTTATGTTGCTAGGCTGGATTTAAAAAAAATGTACATTAGGGTCAGTGACAAATAAGTGTTGGTAAGATGAACAATTCAAAAATATGTTAAAAAAGCTTTTTTAAGCAAGTTCAATTATTTGGTACAAACTTTTTATGGGTACACCACTTAGACATTTTTACCATAATCCTCTAATATATTCTCTGAAAATGGATTAAAAGCAGAAATGTTATACTAGCTGGGTGCATAAAAAAAGAATGTGTGCAAGTTATTCATCATTTATTTTCACTTTTTAACCATTTTGAATTTGACTAAACCACATGGACACAAAAAAATGTCACTGACCAATTAATAGAAATGGATTTTGGAAGTTCTACTGGGACAGAACACGCACGTTCTTGTTTCACTTTTGTCCCTGTTTTTGAGAGAGTGGTGGACCATTTCTTTGGTTTTCAGACATTTCCGTGTTATTAAGATATATGAACTTTTAAGAAAAACTGGTAATTACAATAACTCATAGCTTATAGTATGAGTTCATGTCGTAGTGCTGAGTCATTCCTATTACAAAATGGGAAGATGGGATTTTGTCACCATAGAAATTAAAACATTTGCATCTGATGATCATAAAATAAAGCTATATATGGCTCCATTATCTAGGAGTGTTCATCGCTTTCACACTTCCTGTCTGTCAGGATCCAGTTCGCCTCTGCTTTTTCTGTCTCCATGTTTTCTTTCTCCCAGGGCTGGGCGGGGCCTTCTGGCAGCTTCTGCATCCACCCTCCTCTGCACACCTGAGATTCATCAACCTCGTTTCCTGCTCTACAGCATTTATAAGCCGGTCTCTTCCTCTACTCATCGCCAGTTCGTTGTTTCACCCACTGTGGTAATGCTCTCGGCTCTTCGATCTAGTATTTTGTAAACCTTGACCCCATTTTGGATTTTTGTGGATTTACCTTGCTTTGGACTTACCTGTTTTTGTATTTCTCCTCTCTTCCAGCCATTTGCCTGCCCTCAGCCTCGCCTCGCCCAGCCCTGTCATCTCCTGATGCATTTTTGCTTCTGTTTTATTGCCTGAATAAACCATCGTCGGTTTCAGATCTGCATTGTGGGTCCAGTCTTTTGTTCTGTTTAGTAAAGTCCTGACACTGTCTCTCTCTCATCCAGCTGGTTGTTAGTAGTCGACTTTATGTTCTGCAGACAGCTGGTTAATCTGCCACTGTGATGAATTAGCTACAAAATGTGAACACAAACACACACACACACACACACACACACACGCACGCACGCACGCACGCACGCACGCACGCACGCACACGCACGCACACACACACAGACAGAGCCAGTTGATGCTGACATCAGCTTTAGCAAGGGAAGGATTAAATATATCTGTTCTATTTAGCTGAGAATTACACACATACACATCCAGGTAAATACATACACACACACTCACTCACACACATACATAGATAAGATGCAGACAAAGAAAGAGCAAGTCAGTGAACTGAGCATTCAGCCTCAGAATGAAATAAAATGTCTATTTACCTTTTCTGTTGTCGTGTGTGTGTGTGTGTGTGTTTGTGTGTCTGTGAAAGAGTCTAATCCAGGCTGACCAAGCAGTCAGTAATCAGAGAGGCCAGCTGTGGGTTATAATCCCACACACACCCACACGCACACACAGCAGTAAAGCAACAATGTGATTCCTGATTGAAGAGGAAAAGCAGAAATATTTCCTTCAGTGTAATAAAAGCAGGTCAATGCTTCCAGAGCTACCTGAAGAAGTGAACGATTCTACCTTTAAAGGCTGGAAAGAGACTCAATAGAATGTAAAGGAATACTTCACTGGGTTTAATCCTCATCTCCATGTCTTTAATGTCAGTATATTGTAAACTATAATCCATCATCACTTTCTGCATCACTGAGGCATCCCCAGATCTCAGATTGTGTAGTAGTACTACATCAGTTCTATGTGCCACTCGGGGTTATAGCTGGAGTCTGAGGCTAATGTGTTTGCATATTAACATATTTTGTGTCAGTAAATGCCATACACAGTGTTAAGTTCCAGAAATGCTGTACAAAGGAAACTGCTCTGCCTGTGTAAGCATGTGTTTCTTTTATGTGATCTTTGAGCCTGAAGCAGAGCCCGACCTAGACAACTAGTCCTTAGGACATTAACCTAAATAGCTACCTAACTGGGTAATTGTAGCATAGAGGAGCCCTTTTCATTCTCCATGGAGAACTCCAACACAGAAGTGCTCAGCTTTAGGTTTGTGAACATATGTCAACATCTACAGAGTTGGTTTCTAGCTGTTTCTATGTTGTTATAATGTATTCTTTTTTCTATGTGGAAATTTATGCAAACTAGTTTAGCAACTAAATGTTAACACCTAGAAACTATCAGATGTGACTACTGCTAAGGAAACAACTAGCTAAGTTGATGTTAGTTTGTTGATATATGATTTAAGTAAATGAGGTAATAGGATACAGTTGACACATCTGATGCTCTGTAAACTGGGAAGATTTTCTATTATATTTCACAAAAACCACAACAAACCTCATATTATAAAAACACATGTTGTCCATGTATACATACAGTACATAAACACAACAAAGTCATACCTAACTGTTAAGTTTAATGTCTTTTGGCCCCTAAAATAATTTTTGGAAATTATGCTCCAGCTCATGATGCTACAGTGACTTCCTGTTTACTTTGTTAAGACACTTCCTTTTTTAGTGTTATGGTGCAACCAGATTTAGTCAATAACAAGTTTGAGACAAGTTGTTACTCCAAACGTAAGATGAACTGTACACACAAACTTAACAGTGCATTTACGATTTATGAATAGCTGGTGCCACACCTGGGCTCTCAAGTTTCACGAAAAGTTTGGCGTGAGATTACAACTTATTTTCCAAATTTACCCAGCAACAAGAAATACTGAATTTTCTGATTGGCTGGTAGGTTGCCAACTTGGGACAGCTATGAACGCCTAGTTGTTCATTTCTGTATATAATATATTAACTTCTGTGCGGTGGGATCTATCACTTCGTGAGAAATAATAGGTGTGGCGTGTGAGCGTGTGAACTGCTTGAAATGCGTGTCTTACGGTCAATGCGTGAGACTTGAGAGGTCTGTGCCACACAGTCCAGAGCTTGAGGTGAGCCCAACTATATCTAGATGCGATTGCTTAGCCACCTGTAGCTAACATTAGCTTTGGCCACAAAATGTGGCATTTCAACCATTTAGATTTGAATTGTGGAGCTAGGCTTCACAAACTGTGTTTCAAGATTTCTGTGTTCAGGATTTAGTGGGCGGGTCTGACAAAATCACTGCTGCGTGATTAGCATAAACCCGCCCCTGCTGCTGAAGAGGTATAAATACATTCAGCACACACTACTACTACTACAGTCTACAGTTAGCTGCCGAGTTAGCCGCCGAGCTAGCAGCAGAAAACTCTCAGACCTGGCGTCCATGTTTCTGGTAGAGGTGGTGACTTTGATTGACACTTGGTAGGGAGCGGGGTTTCAGCGGACTCGGCGGGCACGCCCACAGCGTTTGGGAACAGAGAAAGAGGTAGACTTACACAACTTTAAAGCCTAATTTCATATATTTGGCGATTTTTTTTAATCATTCAAATTTGGCAGGGTGGTTAACAACACACTTTTCTGTGGTATGTCAAACTCAGAACCCATATTTATTCTTACTTTACACAGACTTTAAAAGTTAAAGGGGTTTGTTCTTGCAAAGAAAAAACACAATGCTAGCAAGATAACATTTGCTGTAGTAGTGCTGTATATAGTAGTCTCACAATTACACTGATGAACTATACAGTTTAAGTTTGTCTGGTTATATGAAAACATACACCCAATGTCTCACAGATCCACTGACAGGAAGAGTTTCAAAAAGATAAAAATACTGATTTTTCACTTTTGGTAACTGTTTTTTTCTTTGAAAAGACCTATGTTACGATAAGAAAAAAAACATGCTTTTATAAAAAATTAAACATTGCTAGCACCACTCAACATGATCTATTAATGGATAATATTTGACTGCTATGTATGTCAGCTTTTCAGGCACTAAACTGCAGTGTGTTTTATTGTTCAGTGGGGTATGAAAGGCTTGTATGAGCCATTGTTCTGGTCTGAAGATGTATTTCAGCTCATAGATGCGTGTCACCCTTCAACTTATCTGACAACATTAAACCTGGAGATACAAGGTTTTCACCACTAGCCATCTTATCTTCTCTAATCTTACTGTTTGTACAGTATGTCAGCGTGTGGACAAACAAGCAGTTGATTGGTCAAAAGCTCTGAATCCTGGTAGTCGGGTGGGGGGTTGTGTGTGTGGGGGTGCACTAATGTATGTCCTTGTTCCCTGAGAGAGACTGTGCATAAACACACACACACACACACACACACACACACACACACACACACACACACACACACACACACACACACACACACACACACACACACACACTAACCTAAGGGGACGATGGGACAAAGAAACTAATGGAGATGTGAAAAGACAGAGAGAGAGGTCTTAGAGTGGCTGTCTCTCACCCTGAGGCCAGTAGCTGGTAATAACAGTGGTCAAATACACACACACACACACACACACACACACACACACACACACACAATACAGAGCAATGGCCAGCAGCGGCAACGATGCTGAAACTAACTACTAGATACAGTTTGATGTTTCGTCCCAAAGGAATCTGAGATTCTACGATCAAAAGGAAACATAAGGAATGTCAAACCATCCTCTTAATGTACAGCTTTGTCATACATTGATATATTTCAGAAAAAAAAAACATTCAAAACTAGACCAATATTTTTTTTCTCATAAAGTAACTCTTTACAGAACTGACAAGAAAAATCCAAGTCAAATAAATTTAAACCTTATCTTTGCCTTATCCATGGTGGTTTGTTTCTCTTCAAGATGGCTTTCTCAGGCATTGCTTCTTCTTACAGGCTGTGTATGGAACCTCTAGCGGGCTCAATTCAAGTCTCAGCAAACTGTTTATAAGCTCAAAACTTAAACAGGAGCAGCTCTGACCTGAAACCATTAACATAGCCCTGGTTTAATCGAGCTTGTTGGGAGGATGAAACACCTGACGGGCTGATTCAGGGCAAAATACTTAGACAGATGGTTCATTCATACCTCACATTTTCCTTCCAACCCAAAACCTGCTTAATTCTAACCTATAATTACACGTCACAGAGAAAATATTATACTAAAATATTACTATATTCTGCATATATACTGCAACAAAACTCAGTCACTGAAATGAATCGTTGTGGTTAGGAAAACAAACACAATTTTCTTGCCGAGCTGCTGTTTCAAATCCTTCAAATTAATGAAAATTTAAGCATTACAGTGGCACTAACAATCACCAGTCTGGTGAGATCATATTCAGTCACGGTCAGACTGCATTGAATCTTAAGAGCTGCAGGAGGCAGAAAACTGAACATACATTGGAGGACTTTCGATTGAGCTAATTATGCTTCCTCCTTAACTCCATCCAGTGATGGAAATTTGATGGAGGATGTTATGATCCCTCAGAGGAGAAACCACAGGTGTATTCCAAGTTTTTTTTTTACCGGTTGCAAACACTCCTTTTAAAGTAACTCTTGAACATTCATGAAAGGCTTGAACCTTTTTCATGTTTATTCATAAAATAAAAAATAAGCTAATTTCCTTTTCTTACTTTCCATTTTAAGTGTGTCTTGGTTCATTCAGGAAAAATTAAGCACACTTATTACAATATTATGTTAGTCCTATACTCCTACATTATAGGATTTTAAATAAATATATTTGTCATTTAGCAGAAACAAACTCATTTTAAAACTAAATAAATCCATTAGTATTGCTTCCAGCCATCACATTCTATGACACAATAGATTTATACTCAGTGTTGAAGCAGCGGGTGGAAGATGTTCTGCTTTAAAACCATTCTTTAATTATTTCTACACATGTCAGTTGAGATGTTGTACATCATCTCCTAAAAATGATGCTACAGTGAGTGAGAATGTCCTATTTGGTAAATACAACATCCTTGCATCTCTCTCTCTCACATCCTCACTGGTAGCCCACATACATAGACACACATAGAGTCAGACAGATGAAAAAGATAAGTATAAAAGTGTTTAAAAGTAACACTCATCCACCCACCAGACCCAGAAACCAGGCAGATCAGCAAACATCACTTTAAACTCCTGCAGTCAGTATACCTAAAACACACTGACATAGCTATATCTTTACACACTTTCCTACCTGGTAAGATGAGACAGGTAAACCACTTGAACACTGACTTAATTAAATCAGTCACACCCACAGAACAAACCTATACAAAGGCTACCAGCAACACTACACAGTGGTTGCAGAGAATTATAGACAGGCACAATACTCATCTACTATCACATCCCTCAGCACCACCCCCTAGAGCCCCCTTGCCCTCCAAATAGCCATTGGATGGGCTAGGAAGGGATATGGACCAAGGCTAATTACAGGTACCATTCACCTCAGATATCATTATATATATATATATATCATAGCTCTACCCTACATGTGACAGCGCAGGCCAGGTTGACCCGTGGGCCCAATGGCTTGGGCAGAAAAACATCAAAAACAACAACCAAAGAGGGAAGTGTCCATGGTGACCAGGACTCCAAACCATACCAAGAGCCCAATCTGGACCCTCCCCATACAACTTATTTGCAGCGTTATTGCCTAGCCAGGGCTAACTGGCTTCCAGTGCCCTTGTCACTATAGACTGCCACCAAGCAGTGTCAGACCAGCTACAACCTCCATACTCAGATACTTCCATATTCGAACCAGCATATTGCCTTGCTCATCCACACTGGAAAATACAGGACTGGTACATCAAGGGCAGAAGGCTAGTCCTGGTCCTGGGGGACTCCAATATAATCCAAATCCCAACACACACCTACCCATACATACACATGGATAGTTTTTCCTGGAGCATATATTTTCCATCTTCTCAATACCAGTGAAAAAATGTCAGCACGTCCCACCACTAAGGTAGTCATACTCTCCACTGGATTCAACAACAGTGACCCAAAACAAACACTGATTAAACAACTCAGAGCACTGTATAAACAGGTCAGATCAACCTTCCCCAATCTTCACATCTACTTCCCCATAATCATCTATTCATCATGTCTCATATCACAACAACAGACCAACCTAAAATGACTTAACAACATCATCACAACACACCTTCCGTTCCTGGCACAGATCCCATACAACCAATGCACCACGGAAAAAGGACAACATACATTGGTCACCAGCCAAAGTCAAAGAGATCTTCAATTTTTGGTGCAAACAGCTAAATACATGCAACCTGACACACACACCAGTTTGCATGTATTTAGCACACACACACACACACACACACACACACACACACACACACACACACACACACACACACACACACACACCTATTCTGCTTTCTCCCATACCCACTCCCACTACTTTCACTCTCATGTCTCACCAATTTGATCACACCCTTTTTACATATCCATCCAACTGGGAAATTAAAATGCCTCAACATGAAGATACAAAAACTAATTAAGTTAGACAGACAGGCCCTGTGTATACATAAACCCCACGACAGATGTCCAGAGGTTGAATGCAATGCCTTAATCCAGTTACAAAAGCAATTCAATATAATAATTAAACCAGCCAATAAAGGTTCTAGAATTGTCATCATTGTCAGACAACAATATCTGCTGGACTCAGAGCCAACTGAAATTACTGACCATTGTTCAATTTCTGTATCACAACCAGTTCATCACAGCCAAACAGATTTTTTTTATTTGGATGGAACAATACATGTCCCTCAGTTCTATTACCTAAAATCCACAAAGACCCCTATACCTGGACCATCCCCTCTGAGGTTCTTCCCAGTCGGTCAACAGTGTCAGCAATGTCAGCAGTGCAATAGTGCATCCTACAACATCTTACTATACATAGACCTACCTACCTACCTGGGCCACCTCTCCACCAGACACCCCAGCTATCTCAAGGACACCACTTTCTGGCCACTATTAGACCCATGGTTGTTAGACCCGCCCACAGCCATTTTTGACCATAGACGTTGATAGCCTATACACCACATTAGCACATCCATGGGAGTCAAAGCCGCAGAGAACACCACAAACACATACCAAACAGGACTACATCTGACAAGGAACTTGTAACCCTAACCCTAATCCTTACTCAACATTTGCCTGAATAATAATAACTTCCTCTTCAACACCCAACAGCGTGGCCATGAGTCAGAGGTATATGAGCAAGTGGGAACAAGAAGCCTTGGCCAAATGCAAATTACAACCCACATTTTATCCATGCGACCTGGATGATATCATTTGAGCATGGCCTCATGACATCACACACTTTCCAGAGTTCACCAGTACCCTCAAAAGTTACCACCCATCCATCAAAGTAAAATACATTATTGACCCACATCAAAATGCTCACCAAAGCCCATTTAATACCCATGAATACACATGCACTACTCCATAAGACCAGCTAACACATATTTAAGGGCATAATATAATCCTAGATCATAAAATTCTATAGAATCTAGCTTTCAAGTAGCAGTTTCAGTTCACTTTAAAAGCCTCAGACAGAGAAATTACTCCAAAAGATTCCTCAGGACCATCATTAACAATACCTCGGCCTCCCTCTTTCCCAATCGCTCCAATAACACTGGTCCAACCACTCTTTCCTAACACGCCAGCAGGGGTCACCCATCAGAACCCATATTCCACACATCCTCTTTCTCATTTCCCACCTGAGCCAGAGTTTGTATCATGCTCCTATCCTTGCTCCAGCTGGAGGTCCTGCTTTATTACCTGGGGAACCTTCTGATACCTCCACCAACCCCTTTGCCAATTTGCTTCCACAACTAACTAACAGGAATTACTTCCATTTGTTTCTGCCTTTTCCTACAGGATCACAGTAATGTCAGCACTCAGAAAGAACAAGAACCTCAAAGCCATACTGCAGAGATCTGCCTTCATACAACATGTACAACCACAGCACATCAATTCATTATTTACCCATACATCAGCGCCGCTCACCCTACAGATTCATTCTCCCTAATCACTTGCCAGAAACACTATATAGGAGAGACCAAGCACCTCATTCTCACCCAACTAAAGCAATATTTGTATAACATTAGGATAGGTAGACAGTACAGTATCATAGTCACACACTGTCAACAACATCCAATTACCCACCACATTATCTCGGGCTTGGAGGCCAATGATCAATGGACCAGTGAGTAATGGAAAAGGATAGAGACAATATGGATAGAGAGACTGGGTAGCACCACCCCAGACAAGCCCAATGACAAGCCCTACCCTTCTTTTTTCCATGCACACTAATTACTGGACCTTGATATCTGCCAGGACCCCTACTCAGACTCTCATAGCAGGCCTAACTCGAACCTTACTACCCTCCCTCCCCGCCTCCCCCCCACCACCACCACTACCAGCACCAAGAGATGTGTCATACTTGTGTTACACTTTACCTTGTTGTTGACTGTATGTCCTATTGCTGCTTCCTTACTTCCAGACGAGCCACCAACCTGCAAATAGTAAAAAATATTACACTGATTAACATTATGGAACCCTAAAGGACCCCAGTTAATGAAATATTATTATTAATTTTTAAATGTGTTTATTTACTTAATTTACTATGTATAAATGAAGCCTAACAGTAACCCAAACCTAACCTTAATTCTATTCATGCCCTACCCTAATATTTTGCCTCATTAGGACTAGGCTTTGATCACAACTGGTCTTGACAAGGTTGGTGTTTATACCAGTAAATGTCTCAGTGAGATAAAAAAAACGTGTTTCACAGATAGATGAAAGATGATTTGCAGTCTGTTTGTTCATCCTCACTTTTCTGCTCAGGCTGTGTCAAAAATTTCACTGTCCAACACCAAGAAAAACTTTTACGAGTGAGCTGGTTCATCGTGCCCTCTGTCAGGTTCAGAGTGTGTTGGGATGATACACTGTTTGTCTCAATAGGTCTAAATTTGTAATCAAACCCCGGTTTTGGATCTTTTCTGCAATCGCTATTCAATGTATTTACACTGTAAATACCTCCATATACAGTGGTATTCATTGTTAATGGTGGAGTCCATCATTGCTGCACTGTATTCATGTTGCCTTCACATGCCTGCTGGTTCACAGAACACCTACTGTTTGGAATTTGATCTCATTGACATATCAGCCTCACTGATTACTGTTCACTATTCTACAGCTGTGTGAGAGCTACATTAAGCCACTTCTACTGCACCTACTACTGCTGCTTTAGATGGTTAAAACAGCTTTTACTGTGAAGTACTCACAGGAAACGCAGTGTATTTTCTGACAGTGGATCAGTTTTAAAAAGTTGTAGGGAGTGGTGGACCAAGAAGAAGCATCACAATGATCTCTATCATATCTTCTTAATTAGAAATGAGGTTACATGAAATGATGGTTACATTAATCAACTCAGTTAATATGGTTTAATTCGATTGATTATTACTAATGAGGTCAGTGATGACTGATTCCACTCTGTTGCTCTCAGGGTGAACAGAAGTGTTTTGAATCAGGAATTTCATTTGGATCACACTGAGAAAGTGATGTACAATGAGTGATTTTTAATCCTTTCATATGTACAAGAGATATCATGTTGTATGTTTTACATACTGCAGCAGGGATTACACACACATCACTGCCGTCCTATTTACACACACTTTTCACTTTTTCACACACACACACACACACACACACACACACACACACACACACACACACACACACACACACACACATATACTGTATACACACACAAGGTTGTTCGGTCTGTCCAACCTTCACTTCAGGACACTGTGACTCTTGTTCTGTCTTTAAATAGCTTCTATGCTCCATCGGGACACGACACTTAAGTGTTCCAGGTGAAACTCAGCGCTAACTCTTAGAAACAAAGGTGCAGACCCGAGGGGCCCCCATCACTAATGAATCACATCACTGAAGAAGGAGGATATGTAACCATTTTTTTGTTGCTTTGGTGTCTCAATGTCGAGAGAAGTCCTTTGACTGATGAACTAAATACTCTGCATTAATAAGGACATGCACTTTTTTCTGAGGTCGTGCATACACAGAAAGCACTTCAGCTGTGTCTTTCGGTCGTCCATCTCATAAACACACCTGACAAGACAGATATGGTTCTACTTTAACCAATGCAGCTGTCTACACAGGCCATGTAATGGCTCATGTTTCACTTGTGCATAAACTAGACTTACTGTCTGAACAGGAAACTTCAGAATCACAGAGATTAAACCAGATGTTCCTCTATTATGGACTGTCAGGGATTAACACACACACGCACACACACGCACACATACACACACACACACACACACACACACACACACATACATACACACACGCACACACACACACAAACACACGCACGCACACGCCCACACAAACACACACATACATACACAGTACTGCATGTAGGTTTTCCAGCAGGCTGTGACATGATTGGTTGAGCCAGAAGGGGATTGTGGGATTGGGATTATAATCCACAGATCCAGAGTGTGTGTGTGAGTATGTTTGTGTGTTTGTGCGTGTGCATGTTGTAGCTCAGTTAGTATAATCTGTGGTCTAATAATAGAGATTACCACTCGCACTCTACTGAACATCTACTGACAGTCGTCTGACTCTTACCCCTCCTTGCTGAAATGTCCCTCAGAGACACTGACCCCTTCTGACCACCCTGTGACTCTGTGTGTGTGTCACTGAGGTGACCACCAATCTATAGAAGATAAACACTGTGCTCAGCATTTGAGCACATAAATTCATTTGTGACCTTTTTGAGCAGCATATGTAACAAAATAATCTAAAATCAAAATTCTTCAATCTGAAAATGGGTCTGGTTCACATGGCCAGAGTTCCACACAGAGGGCTGATTTATGATTGTGGATTAAGGGGTTACAGCTCAACTGACATGCTCCTCCTCAAAAATGCAACTACACGCCAGGGCTCTGGCTGCTATAGATACCTTGTGGGGACTGAAAAGATCTGTGATTGGTCAATGTGAACTGCTTATGTTCCTCTAACAGGTTCTTGATACTTTTGTTGATTGTTGAGCATGAAAACAACATGAAGCTAGTTGGAAAATGACTCTTTTTCAGTCACATCTGTCAAAGCCATTTCCACTGGAAACCTTTTGCCCACTGCAGTTCCTGCTGTCTATCAGTGAATGAATGAACATATGGTGACTGCACAGTGCTAGTTTCATAAGTAAAGAAATGGAACACAGATAATGTGGAGAATATAATTGAAACATGACACAGCATGACCACATATAATACTTCCATCTAGGGTTGAAGTGGTGATATCATTTAAAGCGGTTTTACTCCATGCATTATTGACAATATTAGGAAGAGTAGCAGTAGTATAATCTCTTCATCCCACCACAACACCAAAGATGTCCCCCCTGTAGCACAAACTGTTGACCCTCTGCACATTTTAGCAAGCTTAGAATTTCTTTCAGAAAGCTTCAGCAGAACTCTCAGTATGCCAACATGTTTGAATTAAACATAGACTTAAAGAGAAGAAGCCTTTTAAAGTATTTGTATCTGTTAGTGTAGCAGGATAAACTCCCATGTACTGACTGAAGACTGCAGAAGCAGGTGTAAATTGAGCCTAGATTGGTCATACCTGACTGCAGGACTGCCACCAGACTAAACCAGGTCAACTACACTGATCTGTTTCAAAGTGCCAACATACCCAAAACCAAGAGTTCCTGTTGTAATGGATGAACACAGCAGAAAGTGCCAGCACTCAACCGCAAGATTACACTTGGCTTTGTGTCTTCTCAGTCAATACACCATTTTTACAACAGAAATTTTGACAGGAAAAGCAAAAGTGTATAAATAGCTTTAGTGAAGCATTTAGTTGAGCCACTTCCAGCTTTGGTATTGTGCATGCTCACTCACTAACAAAGCTTACTGGGACAATTAAAGGAACGCTCCATTCCTTTTTAATTAAACCTCTGAAAAGTCATAATGTCTGTTCACTATTATTCAGCCTGTGTAGCAGTGTGGTTCTAGGAATGACAGTGTCATTGTGTTTGTCCACCACTGTGGTCCAGATTGAAATACCTCAACAGCTGTTTGATGGATTGGCATTACATTTTGTGTGGACATTCATGGTTTCCAGAGGATAAATCCTAATTACTTGATAAAATATGTGATCCTGTGACTAGACCTGTCACCATAACTACTTTAGTATCGTCTCAGAAATAATCGCGATAAACAATATTATTTAACAATATTATGTCATTTGAAGTTAATTCTATACCACGGATATAATGATAATATAATAGCATAATAATGTAAGGGGGGTCGGAGGATGGGATTGGAGAGTGGGCTCTACACTTCTGTAAAAACACAGACTGCCATTACATTATCGAATTACGTTATCGACTTATCGTACAACATCAGCATCATCATGTCTATATATGGACTTATTGTACGATACATGGACATGTATCATCTCAGACATATTTCTGAGACGATATATCGTCCAACAAAAGTAGTTATCATGACAGGCCTAGCTAACAACAACAAAAATCGCCAAATATATGAAATTAGGCTTAAAAGTTGTGTAAAACTAAGTCTCTTTCTCTGCTCCCAAACGCTGTGGGAGTGCCCACTGAGTTCAATGAAACCCCGCCCCCTACCAAGTGTCACCTGTCAATCGAAGTCACCACCTCTACCTGAAACATGGATGTTATGTCTGAGAGCTTTCTGTTGCTAGCTCAGCGGCTAACACGGCGGCTAGCTTGGTGGCTAACTGGCTAACTGTAGACTATAATAGTAGTAGTGTGCGCTGAATGTATTTATACTAGGGCTGTCAGCGTTAACGCGTTAATCGCCATTAGATTTTAATGCAATCTATAACGCTTTAATTTTTTTTAATCGCATTTCAATTTTGCAAGCCTTTTTGTCTCTTCTACTCACCCGTAGAGGGCTCCTCTAGCTGTAGCGCTATGCTTTGAAGTGGCCTCCTGCTGTAAACCTACCGCGCTGATGGAAAGTAAGAGAGCTACTGGACTTTTGAACGGCTTGTTCAACTTTAAAAAACTTCGAGACGGTTCAGTTGACAAGTCAAAAGTAAAATGCAACCTGTGTCAAACAGAGTTTAACTACCACCGGAGTACGTCGAGTTTGAGTTAGCACCTCCACGCTAAACACCCAGGTGCAGCCAAGCGAGCCTCAGCTCCACCAAAGGACCATTTTGGAGTGTGGGAGTTGCAGCAGAGCCATGATTGATTCCCAGTTAAGACACTCTGGTAAGAAATGCTTTACATTATGGGCTTAAAACTGCCTTGAAATATAAAATAACAGGATTTTAAACATGCAATTCAAAACGCAATTAATCGTGATTAACTATGGAAATTCTGCAATTTATACCTCTACAGCAGCAGGGGCGGGTTCATGCCAATGGTAATTTTCAGATCCTCCCACTACATCCTGAACACAGAAATCTTGAAACACAGTTTGTGAAGCCTAGCTCCACAATTCAAATCTACATGGTTGAAATGCTTTTTACACCTTTTTTAGAAATACATTTATGACCTATTTAATGTGTTTAGAAAAAAAATTCTGAATTCACTTTACATGGTTTTTAAAATATTTTTTGTGTTATAAGCAGGTAAACTGGCTGTCATGAAAGAAAAGCTGTGTTTTCTCTATCGGTTTTCTTCATTTCTAAAAATGACTACTAAACAAGCAGAACGTCAATACAGCAAACATACTGCAGGAGTACAACATGGCGAGTATCTGCAGTACTCAGCAGATAATGAGGACTTGAAGCAACAGCCGGGAAAACATTAACCCGGGCCGAAAGACGAGAAGAAGGCTATGACATCACTTCCTTCCAAACACGCTGAGTCATCAAACATTCAAAAGCTGCTCCACTCAACTAATGGAAGAAGAAACATGAGACCCACAAACACAGAAACACACACCTAGGTAGGTAGGCGGTTGAAGTTGGATCAGATTCATGCGTTTCTACTCTTGAAAAATATTTTGGATGCCAAATGAAAGAGGAGAGGAGAGCACAGGAGAGGAAGAGGAGGAGGATGCAGAGAGTGAACTTGTGTCTCAGTTTCTATATAAAGAGCAACCCTCACCTTCCCATTAAGGACAGTGTGACTTTGTGTTTGACAGGATCAACTTTACTGCAATTTTCCTGCTGACACATAGAGGCTGTCTGTCTGTCTCTGTCTGTTTCTGACTGAATGAAACTGAATTGTAACATTATTTGAACTCACCCTATTTCAAATGTGTAAGCAGCATACAAACATTTCACAAATGGTTTGTTGAACACTTTGTTGCTCTAAGCAGATATGTAGTCTTTTTAAAGTGTTTACTAATGTAGTTACCATCAACTTTATTTCCAGCCTTCCAAACTTGAAGCTGGTTTATAAACTGATAATGAATGACACCTGCCACATGGACATGGAAAACATTAATGTACCCCTGTTTGGGAGCTATGTGGCTTGAAAATGAAATGATAAGGTGGATTATATTCACGTGTCATTAAGACCAAAACCAACATCTCTTATTTCTCTGTGCTGTGGAGCTCCATTGTTGTTCAAATACGGTTAAAAACACATTAATGAGCCACATTGTTTCTTCATGAACTTAGTCCCTAACAACTGCATCATTTCCTCCTGTTTGAGTGATGTTTGCTAAAAAACTACAGAGCCCAGCTGTTTTAGGAAATGACTGAGTTTTAAAAAGAAGTTTTTGTGAGATGTTTTTAAAGAATGACATCATCAGTCGGAACCATAAACAGGGTAGTAAAGTTTGAGTGTGACTAACATATTGGTAGTTTTGGTCTGACTATCTGTCAGCTCTAACCCTCCCACTCATTTTAAATGTGAATAACTCATCACAACTTCCTGTTGTCTTCCTGTCAACCGTCCTCCTGGGTCAATTTTAATTGTTTTGACTGTTAATAAAGTTTAAGTATAAATTATCACCAAATTCGTGTTAGGCTTTTTTAACCAATTTCATTCCAATTTATTACCACAGGTTCTACACATAGTTTTGGAAATTATGGACTCATTTTACTGAAATCATACCTAATTTTTGCTTTAATAAAGCAGAAATTATGAATTATTTTGATTAAATTAATGATCAGAGGAAAATATGTTGATGGATTATCACAAACTGGTCAAAGTTTAGTCAGGCTACAATTCTGAAAGCATTTCAGATTTGAATGACAGCACATTATCCCACCTGTTGTCCTCCTTGGTTTGGTTTGACTCTTTATAATAAAGCATAAAGTACAAATTATCATCCAACTCAATAAAAGCAGTGATGATTACACTTGCAAAGAAAGTAATATGGAACCATTCATGTGATTTTAAGACAAAATAAATCCATATTTATGATACAAAATAATTTTTAAAAACCGGTCATACATTTATGACCTGATCAAAAACTATTTACTACACATTTATAATTGTGGTAATCTAAATTAGCTGCTATATTAAAAAACACAGTACAGGTGATGATGAAAAGTGGAGGAGGAGGAGGAGGAGGAGGGGACAGAGGCTGAGAGTCTCTCCCACTGCTGAACACACGTCAACTCTAATGAGAAAGTTTTGTCGTTTGCCGGCCGAAAGAGGGGGATGAAGACGAGGTTTATGTTCTGTTATGTGGTTTCAGTGCAAAAGTGTGGATGCATGTTCTCAAATGAAAAAAGCCTTTTTCAGATTTAGCCTGATTTGTGTCTGAGGCTGAACTTCTGACTACTTCCTGCAGCCTCCAACTGATGACACAGTGTGTATGTGTGTGTATGTGTGTCAGCGTGACCGTGACAACGTCTCAGTGTGTGTGCGTATTATACTGTGGAGACACAAGTTGCAAGGAAACACTTCATCACTGCCGTCCTATTTACACACACTTTTCACTTTTTCACACACACACACACACACACACACACACACACACACACACACACACACACTAACACACACACACACACAGAGCATCGACTTTTCCTCTATACACTTTGTCCTTTACACACACTTTCCTAACCGTTCTCTCAGCTCACTGTCAGGCCACTAATTGTGTTTTTGATAATAATCAGCCAATCATATTTCATTACTGTCATCACTTCCTCTGTGTCACATGATGGTAAATTAATTAAAACTTCCTGAGAGAACATGGGGGAACAGGACGGACACACACACACACACACACACACACACACACACACACACACACACACACACACACAGGTAGCTCCATAAATCACAGCAGACAGAATGGGAGTAATGAGGTGGCTAGCTGCTATCATTTTGTATTTTTGTATTGAAGCAGCACCCTGCTAGCTGAGTGCACACACACACACACACACACACACACACACACACACACACACACACACACACACACACACAGTATTCTCAGTATAACTGCATGACAAAAATGATTAAACTTTTTTTGTTAAAGTTATCCAATAATGTGTGTTGACTTTCATCAGCAACAAAACTGCTGAGCAAGAAAAAAAGAAACCTAGTGAACACAGCAGGTATGAGTTCAGAAAAAGTTTGTTGTTGTTTTATGTGAGAAAATTAAAAATGACTCTGCTGTTTCCCTATGCAGAAATACATCTACAGCCATACTAGCACTGTACTTAGGCACAGCAGTGCATTGAGCTGGCATGCTGATGTAGACAACGTTAATGTCCAACTGAAATCACATTTAATTATCACATGAGGTCTAAAATAATGTCAACTTGTTCTGTAAATGTTAATCGTTTTTGGTATCCTGTTTGATTGTCAGTAGCAGGGTGGATTAGGACCCCCAGGGGCCCTTTGGCACTGAAGATCATGCCCCTCCCCCAAACTTTTTCATTTTTTGCCTTTTCAAAAAGGCTACTACTTTGCTATGCTTTTGGTTACCACCATTTTCCTCTTGATGATTATTGTCCCCACACACTCATTGAAACAACATACCCACAATGCATTGTGACCTGCCCAGCTGTGATGATTAGTTAATAAAACAGTCAATAATGAGACTAAACTTTCTTGGGATCAACTATTATTTTGGGACGGGAACCTTGTAACTACTTATTTTGTTTTGGACATACTAGGTTTCTGACACTTTTTTTCTCTCATCTTTGAGGGCCCCTTACTGCTCAATGGCCCCTGGGCACTTGGCCAGATTGCCCATATGGTAGATCTGGCTGTGGTCAGTAGTTGGAAGTCTGCCAGGTGATACACCATAAATGTTGGACAAGACATGTAAGATAAGAAGGAGACTTTAGCAGGAAAGCTGATGTCTGTAGTTTTTGTGTTGTGTAGCAGGATGCGGTCAGGCTCAGTGTGACCATCTGATTTGTCATGATAGAATGCCACATTATTGCTTTATTCAAGATTTCACTGTATTGAAATACAGACTCCATATATGTAGATGGATAACTACTGGTATTCTATTGAATTAATGCAAAATTAAGGAAAGCCTTCATGAAACCAAAATTCTCCCTTTTGTTTTGTTTTGTTTTTTTTTAAAAGGAGAACAAGTCGGGGTTGAGCTTAGCTCAGCGGGTAGCGCAACCGCCCCATGTGTTGAGGCTATAGTCCTCGTTGCAGCTACGAAAGAGATATGTATGCTGTAGCAGACAGAAAAGCAGTTTAAGTTCTGTTGAACTTGTAGCTAACATGCACCTATAACATTTTCACCATCTCATTTTACTGTGTCAGCATGCTCACATTTTCTAACCGGCACTAAACACACAGAACAGCTGAGGCTGACGGTATTATCATTAGTTTTGACCTGCAAGGTTTTTGACCTTATGATGGTGCGAGATAAAAAGTCAAAGGATGGCAAAATGTGTTACAATTCATCCTTAGGGGACATGAATGTCTGTACCAAAGAGGTGCCACTGTTGGTGCCACATATTGATATAAAACAATAAATCATATGATGTATGTACTAGCAAGTCAATGATAATCTAATATTAATGTATTGATCTTGTGCTTTTTGACTGAGCAGCAATAAAGTTGTTAGAGCGAGCTCATTACACCTGCCTGCTGTCAGTTCACACACAAAGGGCACAAAGGGATAGGACAGATTTAGTTCAGAAACAACAGTTTGTGCTTGCATCCATGCTTGTGTGTGTGTGTGTGTGTGTGTGTGTGTGTGTGTGTGTGTGTGTGTGTGTGATCTCTGCAGGTTTCCAAACTAATCTGTCCTGACGTAACAACATGCTGCTTCTCAATCTGCCCACTGCTGGAGTCCTGGCACTCACACACACACACACGCACACACACATATGCAGTATTTAGTAATGTTGTCATGTTCTATAAATAGGTAAAATTGATTTGTGTGTAGGAGAACAAGAGAGAGTGTTTTACAGTACCATGAATCTACCTTTACTGTACAAGTAGATAATGTAATTTAACAGCCTGCTAGAGTGCCATGGACTTAAAACTACACAGAGATTTTTAGTGCAGTGTAACAACTCATTAGTGCGACCTAATGACCCTTTAGTCAGTCTACTGGAAGGTTAGTTCAGTCTAACAGCCAATTTATACTGACTAACAACAAGCTATCTAATGACAGGTAAGTACAGATTAAAAGCCTTTTGTACGGCGACATAATAAGGACAGCAAGTTAGTGTATAATCTAAAAGCAGGTTTACATAGTTAGTACAGACTAAAAGTCGATTAGTACAGACTTACTAGTTTGTATAGTTTAACAGTAGGTTAGTATGGTCTAACAGCAGGTTACTATAGTCTTACAACTAGTTACACTATACTAAGCAGGTGAGTACAGTCTAACGGCAGGTTAGTATGGTCTAACAGCAGGTTAGTATGGTCAAACAGCAGGTGAGTATGGTCTAACAGCAAGTTAGTATGGTCTAATAGCAGGTTTGTACAGTCTAACAGCAGGTTAGCATGGTCTAACAGCAGGTTAGCACAGAATAGCAACAGGTTAGTATGGTCAAATAGCAGGTTAGTATGGTCTAACAGCAGGTTAGTATGGTCTAACAGCAGGTTAGTACGGTCTAACAGCAGGTTAGCACGGAATAACAACAGGTTAGTATGGTCAAACAGCAGGTTAGTATCGTCTAACAGCAGGTGAGTATGGTCTAACAGCAGGTTAGTACAGTCTAACAGCAGGTTAGTACGGTCTAACAGTAGGTTAGTATGGTCTACAGCAGGTTAGTACGGTCTATAGCAGGTTAGTATGATCTAACAGCAGGTTAGTATGGTCTACAGCAGGTAACTATGGTCTACAGCAGGTCAGTATGGTCTACAGCAGGTTAGTACGGTCTACAGCAGGTTAGTACGGTCTAACAGCAGGTTAGTATGGTCTACAGCAGGTTAGTATGGTCTAACAACAGGTTAGTATGGTCTAACAGCAGGTTAGTATGGCCTACAGCAGGTTAGTATGGTCTAAAAACAGGTTAGTATGGTCTAACAGCAGGTTAGTATGGTCTATAGCAGGTTAGTATGGTCTAACAGCAGGTTAGTAGGGTCTATAGCAGGTTAGTACGGTCTAACACCAGGTTAGTACAGTCTAACAGCAGGCTAGTATGGTCTAACACCAGGTGAGTACAGTATAACAGCTTATATTGTCTAACAGTTGGTTATAATATTTCAATAGTGGGTTAGTACTGATTAATAAATAGTAGTAATGAT
Source organism: Scomber japonicus (assembly GCF_027409825.1). Taxonomy (NCBI): domain Eukaryota; kingdom Metazoa; phylum Chordata; class Actinopteri; order Scombriformes; family Scombridae; genus Scomber; species Scomber japonicus. The sequence continues at coordinate 29,956,597 of NC_070588.1, forward strand.
GTAACAACAGTACAATTTTGCATTTCTGGAAGTTCTTTCCTCCTGATGACACTCAATTGTACACACTGCACTTCTAACAATACTTAAACTACTCTGACCCTCTGCTCTGTTCCTAGTTCTCTGATTGGACGTTGAAGTCTGAGCTGGGTGTGGATGTGTTTCCTCCTCAGACTGTCAAATCCCCTCCTCTGCTTTAAACAGAAGGCTTTCACTTTAATTAAGTTGATTAGTGTTAATTAGACTTAAAGAGAGACACATACTGAAGGTCCAAACATACAAACAAAGAGTGGCAGGCAGCACCTCAACAAGAAGGGAAACAAGGAGTGAAAAGCTCTTCTGCTAGGAAGGAAGGAGGTCTTAGTCATTTCATATGGGACGACTGGAGAGATGGCAGCACTAAGATCAGTTTCCAGGTCACAAGGAAGGGTAGGAGAGGTGGAAGTTGGGAGGAAAAGAAGATGGGGAAGTAAGTGAGTAAGAGAGAGGAGAGGAGAAGATAGTGAAGGGCAGTTTATTTTAGGAGGGTTATTAGGAGGTTTTCAGGTCTGTTTCTGTCTGAGCTGCAGGGGGCGCTACAGGCCAGCTGATCAGCACACACACACACACACACACACACACACATGCAGAGAGAGAGAGTCTGACATAGTGTCACCTATGTGGAAATTAACATCTCCATGACTGAAAGAGAGAGAGAGAGAGAGAGAGAGAGAGAGAGAGAGAGAGAGAGAGAGAGAGAGAGAGAGAGGGGCTAACTCTGGATGGGTTATACTGTGTGTGTGCGTGCGTGCGTGTGTGTGTTTAAGCTTTGTAAGGGATTATCTGACAATAACGAAGCATGTTCAATACACACAAAAGATTACACTGTCTGTCAGTCTGTCTGTTCTCTCCCTTTAAAATAATCAGTTATACTTTTTATATTAGATTACATCTTCTTATGTTTTGAAGTCAATAAATTAATAATAACTCTCCACATCAGAAAGTAGCCTTCTGAGAGAGACAAACACATGTATCTGGAGTTATGACTAATAATTACTATTATTATCACTGATTAATCATCAGATTCAGTTTTCTTTTAATGGATTAATCATTTAGTCTATAAATTATTAGAAAATAGTGAGAAATGCTCATCACAGTTTTGTCATGTCATCAAATGTGTTGTTATGTCCTTCCAACAGTCCAAAACCAAAGATATTCTTTTAAAAAATTACCTGAACAATCAATAGATTACAAAAATGGCTGTTGGTTAATTTCATGTCGATCATCCCATTGATTAATCCAACAACAGTAGCAACTCTGCATGTAGTTAGTAAGTACAGAAAAGAATGAACTAGGTATTAATTTAAACTGACAGACTGAAGAAGACTGGTAAAAGTAGTGTGTTATTAGTGAAGTTATTATATATCATTATTATCACTGGATCACTATTATTCATTCATTAACATGTAAGAACTATTATAGAGTTGAGTGGAGCTGAGTGTAACTGTAGGGGTGAAGGGCTCAATGCAGGATTTTAGAAACACTGAGGTCATGAGTCAAAGTCACCCAATCACCTCACTCTACCAGGAGAGAAAGGCACTAAATGTTTTAAATATATAGAGTAACCCACATTAGTTGATCTGTTATATTTACTGCAAGTTCGTTTAAAGAACAGAGAAGATTAATACTGTACACTAAACAGGAAACAACAGCCGGCACATGGTCTAATGATCAACACCTGTAAAACATCACTAATAACTAACATGCTGTGTACAAAAATGTAAGCGGAAAAATAACAAGTCACTGTGAGTTATGTGTTGGACTAGCAGCCAACTACTAGTCTATTACACATGAAGGTCCAGCAAAAAAAATACACATTTTATGAATAAATGTGGAAATATATAACTGTTGGTATCAGGTCTGCATCGACCATCTCAATCAGTGAAACATTACTTACACATGAATGCAACATGAGCCTATTCATTCTCCATTAACATAACACATAATATAAACACTCATATATGGCTCATATTTTGCTTAATGAGTGCTTTTAATTTAATGTAATAATTTGGATTCTTAAAGTATTATCAGCAATATGTATTGACTCGTAATGGAGTATATTTATAAACTGCGGGCAGATATTCTAGTAGGTTATATGATGTGAGTGTTAAGTCCTCTACTGGGAGCTGTCCAACACACATCACTGTAAATATGAAACTACAGCCACCAATAAAGAGAATACACCTGTCTGTATGTCTCTTAATGATCAAACAAACATTTAAAAAGTCCAACTTTTTTTTCTTTTCATTGACAGAAAGACACAATTGAAAAATCATCACGGGACAGTGAGAGAGTCAGTCTCCGGTACAGTCTCGGCTTAAAGCTCCTGCTGCTGCTGTTCGCTCTGTTTCATGATATTCAACTAACACTAAAAAAACAGAAAAGAAAAGAAAAGAAAGAAGCAACAGAGAAGAAAGAACAGAGTGAGAAGAGAAAAAGAAGAGGAGGAGGAAGATGACTTACCGGAGGAGAAGGTGATGGATAGATGGAGAAAGTAGAGTCCTGTTCCTCCTGAACTCCGTTTACACACACACACACACACACGCACACACACTCAGCTGCCGATCATTAATCTGTAATCTATACTGATCACTCCTGTCTGTCAGTCCATCATGCAGGGTTTGACTGATCAGTCATTGATCCTCTCATCAGGTATCTGCACACTGATCAACTCTGTCTGAGGAGCAGAGAGCCGCGCGCTCTGCGCCGGACCGAGAGCACAGCGCGAGGAATGCGCATGCGCCAAAAAACCAACACACACACACACACACACACACACACACACACACACACAGAGAAAGACAGAGGGGGTGTTAAATTGCATCCAATAAAAAAAAATCACAATTGGATGGATTTAATAGAGAGTAGCAGGTTTGGTTGATTTGGATCCAGGTTTTGTTGTTGGCAAGGAGCAATGTTCTCTCTCTCTCTCTCTCTCTCTCTCTCTCTGTCTCTGTCTCTGTCTCTCTCTCTGTATTTACAGTCAACTCACCTGTTCATGACGTCAGCAGGTGTCAGGTTAAAGGATCGTTCTTCTGGCCCCAAAATTAGACTTGAGGACTGTAGTTTGTTTTGTTTTAGAGGTTTGGTGACAACTCACAGGACTGGTTGATAAAATACTTTCTACACCATCTAAGCGTCTTGTTCATCTCAACAAATGATGTGAAGTTTTATACAGACATGACACAACAAATATTGAAAATCTGGCTCCAATTAGCTGGCAGGTGTCAAAGAGAAATAATAAATAATAAACAGCAGGTAAACATAGTGATCACCTGATTATAATTCGTAGTGCTAACCACCAGGCTTAAACTGATGCTTCTAGTCAGACAGATGTAGTTTCTGTGTGGTATGTGATCATGGTATAAGAGCCATACTGCATAGCAAGGATGCAATATGATATTCTTTTTTCCTGGTCCATAATGTTTGTGATTAGGACAGTTAACTCAGACTGACTCACAGACAGACGGGTAACATGATGTCAGGCAGCTGAGACATTCCACACTATTGCTCTGAGAGAGATACTCCCTCCTGCCTCACTCTCTCTCTATGAAACTCAAATGTTGTGGACTTCCTAACCAACCCAAAGCATGATGGGATACTCCTGGAGCTGAGCTTTTAAAACTACAAATATTATCCTTAAAGGCCATGTTGGTTTTTTTACATATAGTCAACAAATCTCATGGAAAGACCAAAACCAATAATGAATCAATCCTATTAAAGGAGACATATCATGCTTTTTGTGACTTCTGGTTAGAAAGTCTGATGTTAAATATGGTCAAAGTTTCAAAACTTGACGTTGTAGAAATGTTCCCTGCAAGTCATAAGTGAGACTTTCAGCCTGCTCTGAACCACAGACTGTAAAAAAAAAGAAAAAAAAAAGAAGATGTTACCACCGTGATATCACTCATTTGTTGGTGGACTCCCATTCTGTTTGTTTGTTTGTATTTTGAACGTCACCATATTGGAGTTTTGGAGCCAGATTGGGGCGAGACGGTGGAGATGACTCTAACACTAGGTGCTAGCATTTACAGGCTTTGGTTAACTGTGATAATGCTAATGCTAATTATGTCTAGCAAAAAACAGGCTTAAAACCATTCAAACAAAAATGCACTTACAGGAAAAATTAAATGCACAACTCCTTAGTTCAAACAAATGCTGAACTTTTTTTTAGGTGACCAAAATGTTACAGTTAACTTATTATACTCTGTGAATCTATGATTAGACCATGGTTATGTTACCTTACCAATGTTGTTGCCATGGTAGCAACTTGCATATGATAGCATCCATCTGTCACTCAAAGTGGCCACACTCTTAATTATGCATAACTTTAAGCCTTGATAAAAATTAGAGTTACATAAAAGTAACCTAAAAATTCATTTGTCATCAATGGGAAAATTAGCTATAGAGACCAAAACTAGTTTTTGTACCAGGCTGTAAACATGTTTCTGCTGTAAAGTTGGACATCTTCACATGGGGGTCTATGGGCATTGACTCGCATTTGGAGCCAGCCTCAAGTGGCCATCTGCAGAACTGCAGTCTTTGGCAGTTAAGCGTTAGCCTAAGCAGAGGTTTCTGCTTGCTCTGAACACTGTTTGTGACAGTTGTCAGCTCTATTTCAGATCAGAGTCTGTCTTGAACATTTATGGATGGATTTGAGAAGTTGACACAATGAATAAAAAACAAGAAAAAATAGTCAAATCATGCTACTATAGTTTGTTTGTCTCTCTTCAAAATGTTCCTGTTCTGATGTTCTGATTGCTTGGCCTCTGACGTGAGGTGTGAACAAATATACACCAAAAACATTCTATTCCACACAGATGATATAAATAATAAGTACTCATCCTAAAATAAAGTAAATGGATCATTTTGGACTCTTAGATCCTTCCTATATTCTTGTTAGGGCCAGCTGGCCAATCAGAACAGAGTTCATTGGGAGGTTGGCCTTAAAGAGACAGGAGCTTAAACAGCCTGTTTCAGACAGAGGCTGAACTGAGGGGCTGCATAAAAGACCAGTAGAAGATAAATAATAAATATGTTTATTTAACTGTAAATAATGAGAGCCTCAGAATATGTCCACTGTAACCAGTAGTGTGTTTATTCCTCTGTGCCACAGAGCTCCACTGCTGTCCAAAAACCATTAAACACACACTGTTGCACTGGGTGACATGTTCCCTCATTATCATGAACACACACACTGTAATATATCTATCCCATAATTCCACACACAACATTCTGCTGCCAGTAGCACTAAAGCACCAAATATTGCCTAATCCGCTGCTGAAAATAGTCCCCAAAAATGTCCTGCTGTGTGAGTAAGGTTACAGGTGCAGAATGATGTTCAGTGTTTGAAACTAGAAGACTGGTTTTACATTCATCTGCTGGAAATGGAACATTTCTCTGACCTCACTACCAGCAGGATCTGTGACATCACAACTAGTTTGGAGCCAATCCTGGTCCAGTATTCACCTTACACAAGTGTGATGAGAACACTCATTTTCTCTCATGACCCTCCTCTCTGTCCTGTCCATTTTCACTCTTTCATTTATTTCTACTCTCTCTCTCTCTCTCTCTCTCTCTCTCTCTCTCCTTGCAGAGGGCCTAGCTGTGCTTTCCCAGAGTTCTCTGCAGCTCCCTGTGGATCCGCCGCAGCAAACCAATCTGGTTCCTCTACTCCTCAGGACACCCAGCCTATCACCATCCAGAACTGCAACGACCCACTTACACACACACACACACACACACACACACGTAGTACTATATATGCATAGGCACAGCCATCTTCCCTTCTCACCTTGAACATCAACATCAAGGTTGTACAAGGATACGGCAGAGTGTGTGTGTGTGTGTGTGTGTGTGTGCATACTGGGAGCTGGAAGACAGTTGCGAAATCAGCGCACACACACACACACACAGATGGTAAAAAGCATATTCCAGTTTGGCTCAAACGTTCTGAGCTTTTTCTTTAAAGTAGGTTTATAATTTGGGAAATACACTTAAACCAAACTTGTTAAAGCTTCTGATACTGATCACATGACTACATGATGAAACCAGCTGACTTCACAGACAGTTGATGAAGTGCAGCCATCAACAGATGTAGACTGTTTACTGTCAACAAAGATAAAACTAACTCATTCTCCACTCTGACCTTTCACTTTCAGTTGATAATACTCTACAGTGATGATCCAGTATGAGTAAGAGCACACATACAGGAAGTGTGTGGAACCTGGAGCTCCTGCTGTCTAACCCTAACCCTAACCCTAACCCTAACCCTAACCCTAACCCTACCTGTAGACTGTCACTGTGTTGCTTGTTAAGGAGGATTCATGTGACTGTGACTGTCATCATCTTCTTAAATGACACAGTATTACATAATTTAATTGCAAAATAAAAGTAACCCAGTAATCCATTCCAGCTACTGAGAAAAATGTGTTGATGAAAATGTTGATTACAAAGGTTACATATGACATTTTGCTCAGGTTTTTTTTTTCTAATTTTTTAATATTTAACATGTTACTGAATACATATGTTGCTGTTTTTAATTATTTGAAATCAATATTTTTTCACATTTAGAAAATTAATCATGATGTGGGCTTATTTGGAGCACATATGGGCTTAAATAGAGTCATACTACCAATTAAACCCACTTTATTCATCAAATATCTTTATTTTATATTTGTAACATCGATGTTTTATGAATCTGCAAGTGTTTTCTGAGTTTGCAGGTGTTTTGGCATTTGCATGTGTTATGACCCTTCTCGGCCACCGTATGTTGGTGCTTAATGGGAACACTTCCCCTAACAGCTGGAAACATTGGTTAGAACCATAGACTGTAAAAAGAATGGACGTAGCAACCGTGACGTCACCCATTGGTTTGGGGGAGTGTGTTTTGTGACTCTACTATGGGCATTAGGACTGCGCCATCTTGGATATTAGTGGGTGTGTATTTTCCATATTTGGAGGAGAGGCGGTAACTCTACGGGTTAGCAGGGGTCAGCCGGCCGAGATCCCGCCCACTGAACTCGAATTAACCGCGCCGAACTGAGCTAGCCTGAGGCTAATCAGCTAGGCTAGGCTAACAAGCAGCTACTGGCAGCAGCTACAGAGCAGTCCAGCCTCCAGCACAGCGACCTGACAGCGACTCGACCGCAGGTAACGTTAAGTTCCTTATAAAACAAATATAACGCTGCAGCACTTGAAATAATGTTTTATTGAGATTATACTACATAAGAGATAAAGTTAAATAAGTCCGCTGGGGACCAAAACTCATCTTAACCCTCAGATCCTGTTAGAAATGACTAACGTCCTCCTGTTGTTTGCAAACACACACCATGATAAAGTTAAAATAGGTATTACAATATTTTTTTTGGTGGAGCTGGAGCTTCTGGGACTGGTTCTCGTTTTACATTTTTTTTTTTACGGCAAATTTTGATAACATTTTAAATCTGGTGAAAATCAGAGACAAAATCACTTCCAGTATCATCAGCCTGATGAAATCCCTCAGCTCGATCCCCCCCAGCGCGCCCCAGTTGCGGCTCCGGGGGCGTTGAGTCCCCTGGGGGCAGCGCGAGTAGCTTCAGCAACCCCGGGAGCCGCGATAAACAGAGAATTATAAGGTGCAGACCATGATGCAGACAGGAGATCTTTTAGGAGCATGATGTACCTTGCTAAAGCCACCTCTCTGCAACCTATGAACATTATAGCATGATCACAGCCAGATGAAAAATCTGATGGTCCATAAAATGTGGCAACAGGATCTGAGGGTTAAACGTTACTACTCTGAAATTACTATGTAGAATAATGTAAAGAACGTTTGTTAAGCATTTTATACACTTAAATATTTTTTTAAAAGAAGTGAGATACAGGGTTCTCACATGACAGGGATAGATATAGATAAATCGACTCAATAGTATATTTAATTGTTAAATTGTGCTAAACTTAAACAGCCTCAGCAATAAAAGGCTTCATATGCAGTGATTCATCAGTGATATCAATCCACAAACATTCTATAACAGTAAAACAGAGAGGGACCATTTACTGCACAAAGACTGTTTTTACTTTTATACTTAATTGCATTTTGCATATAAAACTTAATGTTAACACTTTCACAAAAGTGAGGTTTTGAATGCAGGTCTTTGTAGTGGAGTATTTTCACAGTGTGGTATTAGTAGGCTACTTTTACTTTAGTAAGGCATTTCAATACTTTGTACACCACTGGTTACAAGATGTTTGTCTTTCTTTATATTTAGAAAATGGAAAAGAAAGCTGCCCAGGCCCCGGCTGGCCGGCCAGGCACCCAGGCCCCGTCCAGCCTCTGCTGGTTGCCCAGACCAGGCCCCGGCCAGCTTCCACGCCCGGACCGCAAGGACTACAGCCTCACATGGGGCGGGCGCTCCACCAACCGAGCCAAACACTGCCCCTATTTTTTATTTTATTTTAAACGTTTATTTATTATTTGTCATATATACTGATTGTTTTGTTGTTCATTGTCTGTTCATTTAAAGAGTACCTCATGTTCAAATAAATTATTTTCATAATTGCACTCCTTTTGTCTTCTACACTTATTGAAAATGTTAAAAATGCCGTAGTCAGTTAAAAGGAATATCAACTTAAACACAAATATTAAAACTCAAGTTTTTACTGACCAATTGCAAAGTTTTACTACAAATTGGAAAAATTCTCACAACAGTGTTTCTGTTTTTTGACCTTTCCAGGGTGTCCATGGAACCTTAAAGTCTTTACCAGTAAATGTTTTTTTCAAATGTGCTAAATCATATGTCTGTCTTACCTTTACTAACAGTAAAACTCTAATATGTAGATAATAACTACTTGCATGAGAAATCTCTCCACATGATTAACTGATTTTAATAAAGTTTAAGATGCATGTTATACATGTAGTTTTAAGAAAGTCAGAAAAAAGAACATTTCTGAGTGTCTGTGACAACAGGTGGCAGGCAGACGCTGAGTTCATGCTCAATACAGATTTTATTGAAAGCACAGGGGAGGATTGGGGCTGGAGAGCAGGGTCCAGTTCTGTCTCCTCATGCTGACGACCAACTTGTCCAGCCTGTCCGGATCACCTAGAGGGAAACTTTAAAATGACACATATAGGTGCTCAGCAACTTCTAGATCAGAGGTCACAAACCTTTTTGATACTAAGAGCTATTTGAGAATATGGAGTAATAAAAAGGGCTTTGCTTGATAAAAATTTCTTAAATAACAAAGTTACACAGTTCACCTTTAATAATAATAATACCAACAATGAATATGATAAGAAATATATATTGTATTTATTTATGGGTGCTCTGATCTTGTTTTTGAACATTTCTGAAATCAGTATCACCAATACAACACAGATCACACATTCTCTGAATTAGAAGCTTGCTTTTTGCAGTGTGGCATTAATTAGGCTATTAATGTATTCATTTAAGTTACTCTTGACACTGTATATAAGTATAATTAAACGAAAGATAATAATAATATTAAATGAAAGATAATACAGAACAGCATGTATATTCTATATTATATCCCGCATTAAACGGACTGAAAGCACAAAACACACCGCAACAGCAGCTAACATTAGCTGCTCTGGTCATCTGTCTGTATCAGCAGAGACCATGAGTCGGTAATAAAGTCATTATCCAGTGCCAAAATCCAGGTAAAATATATTTTATACAGTCTATGAGTAAAATAGTACTACGGTTTACTCACTGAAAAAACTGCAACACAGAATCCTTTGTCGGTCGGTTAGTACAATCAACAGCACAACCCGCCATATTGCCAGAAAAAAACTACCTGAAAATAGGCAAACAAACATGGACACCGCAGCGCCTGTCTGCTGGATGTAGCCGCGGACCTCTGGGTGTAGCCTAGCCTAGCCTAGCCTAGCCCAGCCGATGCTTTAGCATAGAGCTAACTGCTGGCAACTGTCTGTGAACCTGTGACTCAACGTAACCACGCCCTAATTTATGCCAGAATTTTAAGCCTAAATGACACTTAAACGGTTGTGGTACAAAAAAATTCACCCCCCCCAGAGTGTTCACTGAGATGGAAACTATCGGTAAAGGCCAAAAAAAATAAAATGTACCAGGCATTAAATATGTTTTTTAAGCTGTAAAGTCGGCTATTTTAACATGGGGCTCAATGGGAAATTGCTCACTTCTGGTGCCAGCCCCCAGAGGCCGCGGGGGGGGACTGCAGCTTTTTGAACACGGAAGTGGTCCTCACTCGGAGAACCCACAACTCCCCCCTTGGTTAGAACATTATAAAAGTCATCAAATGTAATAAGTTACATTACTTTGATGAAGTCATTGAAATAGTTACATTACTTATTACATTTTCAATAGACTAGTCATCAGTAACCTTCACAACCCTGATCAGTAGCATCTATTACTTTTATAAATGACTATAAACTAGATGAGCATTATTTGTTTTTGGTTATGCATGCTACTGAGATAACATTACATCATACTATACATGAGCACAGCTGCATGTGTAGAAGAATGGGGGGGGGGGGGTAGTGCATGGGGGGAGCAGTGATGAGTGTGATTGGTCTCGAGCTGAAAACAGTTGAAACAGAAACAGCTTAGAAAACATCTAAAGATACTTTAATGTTTTTTTTTTCATCATTTCATTAACAAACAAAAAAAATTAATAATACAAAATACAGACAGAATGACAGTAAGACAGGAGTCAGGTCCCAAATCCAAGACACCAGGAGGAGGAGAAGAAAAGAGTGATGATAGAAGGAGGAGAGGAAGGATTCACCTGTCTGAGCAGAGGGATGAACACTGTTTATCTCCTCCTCCTCTCATCCCTCTCTCTGTTCCTGTCTCTGTTCTCTTTATTCCTCTCTCTATCTCTCTCTCTATCCCTCTGTTTCTCTCCATCCCTGTCCCTCTCTCTTTCTCTCTTATCCTCGTTCTCTCTGCCTCTCTCTCTCTCCCGCTCTCTCTCCCTGTCCCTTAATCTGTTGCTCTCCCTCTCTCTCCCTCCATCTCTCTCTCTCTCTCTACTTCGAACATCCATTTTTCGCCTATCCTCTTCCTCCTCTTCTTCTGCTCTTTCATCTCGTCTGCTGCGGCGCGCTCCCTCTCGTGCACGCTCTCTCTCTTCCTCCTCCTCCTCCTCTTCACGTGCACGGCCTTTCCTCAGCTTCTTCTCGCCATCACTGTCGCCCTTGTCGTTCTTGCATCCGGCTCGCTTTTTGTCAGAGGCTTTGTCCTTTTTCTTCTTCTTGTCCTTCTCTTTCTTTTTCTTCTCACTTTGTTCTTTTCTCTTCTTCTTCTTCTTGTGTTTGTTGTCTGAGTCTGGAAGATAAAAAAACACACTCATCTATGAATCTATTACTCACTCTTCTGTTCACTTCAAGCCTCAGATATTGGACTTCATTACCCAGAGTGCCTTGGGGCAGTAAATGAAGGGGGACGTACCTGAACTGCTGCTGCTGCTGCTGCTGGAGGACGAGTCAGAGGAGTCGGAATCTGATTCGCTGGAGGAGTCTGAAGAGGACGAGTCAGACGAGGAGGAGGAGGATGAAGAGGACGAGGAGGAGTCAGAGGATTCCACTTCCTGGTTCTGAGTCATGATCATCTTTGGAGCGTTCTTCAAATGTTCTCTCAACTCGTCCCTGAAAGAGAGAGAGAGAGAGAGAGAAGTGTGTGTGATTTATTATCAAAATAGTTGCTGATTAATAGTTTATGAAGAACATATTCAACCAATTCAAATGGTTAGAATGTTCTGCTGTCCATATACTTTTGGCCATGATGTTCGTGTGTGTGTGTGTGTGTGATAAGAACAGTCCTTACGTCAGTCCTCCCAGTCCAATAGATGTGAAGAAGTTGATGGCGAAGCGAGTGTTTCTGGGGTTATCACGAGGAAAGAGACCTTCAAAGAACACCTGCAGAGTCCTGAAAACACACACACACACACACACTTATTTTCCAAACTTCTTATTTCTTTCTGTTATTCAGTCTGCAGTACAGTTGTTTTTTGCTCGGCCCCTTCTTCCTGTCAGCTGCTGTTTTATTAGTATCTTTGTTCTCCCAGTTTCTTTCATTATGTGTCTGAAAAGCTCAAACTCATCTGATCCATGTAACCAATGAATGCTAGCAAAGTCTTCAGATTTCCATTGAAGGAGAAGCGAGCAGAGGGAGCCGAGATTCAGCTTTCAATACGACACGATCTGAATACTGTGTGTGTGTGTGTGTGTGTGTGTGTGTGTTCGTACGGGTCTTTGAGCCTCTGGTTGAGTCTGGGTAGACCCATGTAGGCGCAGAGCTCCTGGAAGAGGATCTTCACAAAGATCCTGCTGGATGACGTCGTTGTTTCCTCACTTATCCTGATACACTCCAACACCTGGGCGAGAGACATTCACAAGACACAGCACAGAGAGAGAGAGAGAGAGAGAGAGAGAGAGAGAGAGAGAGAGAGAGAGAGAGAGAGAGAGAGAGAGAGAGAGAGAGAGAGAGAGAGAGAGAGAGAGAGAGAGAGAGAGAGAGAGAGAGAGAGAGAGAGAGAGAGAGAGAGAGAGAGAGAGAGAGAGAGAGAAATTATGAGCTAAATCAGTTAGAATAATTAAATAAGAATGATGTGTGATTAATCTTGGTTTAGTAGGCTGTGTTGGTGTGTGTGTATCCTCACACTCCAGGGGACAGAGTCTGTGTAGAGGAGGTGAGCAAACAGTCGGGCCACGTTCCTCAACTTGTTGGTCTCCAGTCTGTGAATGGTGTCGTACTGCTCTGCAAAGATCCCCTCAAAACTCTCCATGTACTCCTTCTTCAGCAGACAGAACCTCTGTACACATGTACACACACAGGTTTCAAGATAGCCTTTAAAAAATTTGAAACTATCCTTTAATTATGTATGACTAAATAAGCAACTATCAAGTTAAAAAGAGTTAACTTTTATTCTTCAAGCTTGATGGTCAGACATTCCTGCATGTTAAAGTGGACTAACAACACACTCTTCAGGCTGTGAGTTATGACTACCGTATTTTTCGGATTATAAATCGCTCTGGAGTATAAATCGCACCAGCCGAAAATGCATAATAAAGAAGGAAAAAAAACATATATAAGTTGCACTGGAGTATAAGTCGCATTTTTTGGGAAATTTATTTGATTAAATCCAACACCAAGAATAGACATTTCATCTTGAAAGGCAATTTAAAATAAAACAGAGAACAGAGAACAACAGGCTGAATAAGTGTTATAGCGTTATATGAATGACACATAAACAACGAATATAGCATATAGAACAATTACCAAACAATCAGTGTCACTCCTAATCACTAAATCCAATGAAGTCTTCTTCCTCAGTGTCACTTCTGAACAACTCCGCCAACTCCAAAGGTAGACAATGCGTCGCTTCCTCTTCTACCGGTACGTCACTTACATCAGAGTCATCGTCAGTTGCAGTTCCAATTATTCCAGCCTTTCTTAATCCCGACAGGATGGTTTCGGTTGTCACTGAAGCCCATGCTTTGTCGATCCATCCAATGACATCCAGGAAAGTTGCATGGCGCATTCTTCCAGTTGCCGTAAAGCTGTGCTCTCCATCAATCATCCACTGCTCCCACAGGTTGCGCAAGACTGCCTTTAAGCTCCTATTCACGGAGATGTCAAGTGGCTGGAGTATTTTGGTTAAGCCTCCAGGGATGATGGCAGGTATGGAGTTGAACACTTTTAATTTATCTTTCACCTGTGGCGTGATGTGCGCTCGCATGCTATCCATCACAAGCAGAGCTTTGCGTGCTCTAAAGAAGCCATCCGGACGCTTAGTGTAGCACTTTGTAAGCCATAAGTTCATCATTTCTTGATCCATCCACACTTTCTCATTCACGGCGACTTCAACTGAGGGGGATTTAATTTTTGGCATGGTTTTTCGTTTGAAAATGACCATTGGTGGCAATTTTGATCCATTTCCACAACATGCCAGCGCCACTGTGAAGTGTGATTTCTCATGACCAGTTGTTATGATATTCACACTCTTTTGCCCTTTCTCTGCAACACTTCGGCCCATAGGGATGTCAAACGTAAGGGGGACCTCATCCATGTTAATAATATGATCCGGTGTTACGTTGTGCTCACCTACATGCTTTTCAATGAACTCACGGAAACTGTCGATCTTGGATTGGAAGTCTGCTGGCAGTTTTTGGGACATCGTTGTTCTTGCTCTGATAGAGAGGTGATTGCGTTGCATGAAGTGGTAACACCAAGAAGGTCCTCCCGCAAAGTAATTTATATTCATCTCCTTGGCAACTACCTGGGCGTGGAGACCCAACTGTACTGTTGACAAGCCTCTCCCAGCAGCACGTTGTTCAAGCACCCATGTGTGAACTTGTTTCTCTAGCTGTGGCCACCTAGCTTTTAGCCCGCGATTAGCTTTTTTAGTTTTCTTCATTTCAGTAAGAGTAACCTCCGCTTTTCGCCAGTCCCTTACAAGTTTCTCACTAACTCCAAACTTTCTTTCTGCTGATCGATTGCCATTTTCTGCTGCATATTTCACTACTTCCAGCTTGTAACCTGCAGAATATGATTTTCTTTTCGGTGCCATTTTTGTTCAAGCCTTCTCATTGTTTTTATAAGTTACCGCCAAGGCAGCGTCTTTTTTTTCATAAACTGACGAATTTTGATTGGTTGACGTGGGTGTGTGTGTGTGTGTATGACGATCGCTGATATATTATAGACAGACACACATACACACATCAGAGCAAGAGAGCATGACGTTGAAGTTTTTTTCTTCACACATTGTGTTTACCTCAGATAGCGTAGCGTAGCGATAATGAGCGAAAGAATAAAAAATTATGATATTAAATTTAAGATTTCCGTTGTGAAATATGAGAATATGTGGAAAAGCGGCCGCGAGCCATTTTTCTGTGGACCCCATAAGGGTGAGGCAGTGGAAGAAGCAGAAAACGGAGCTTCAACACCTGTCAGAACAAGAGGGCGGCTATTGTCTGGACTACTGAAAAAAGTGATGACTGATTTAAAACTTGTGATTTGTCTTGTGAATTATCTTACAATTGTTTCGTTTACTTCGTAATTTCTGCCCATTTTTCAACACGTTTTTGTTCATGAATTTTGCCTCAAATAGAAAGAAATCATTGTTTTTGTCCCGAAGCTGAACCCTTAATTCGCGCAGCTACCGGGTAGGTCTGCGTATGGTGTGTAAAGACCAAATTCCCATGCGTGTGTTTGGCATGATGTTTTAACAATGCAAAGCCATACTTGAATAACATAAATAAATAAATAAAACTACGTTGTAGGATGTAGACCCTATTTCACCAGTATTGCTGGACAAGATTTTTTTTTTTTGCGAGGAAGTAATTAATCGCCTGTCCCAAATACCCTGGATTCAAACACACGCCTAGTCTCTTACGTGAATGAGATAAATAATAGCCCAGACTATTGAGATCAACTTAATAGCCCGGGCTATTATTTGATATTTTACAGTAATGTGTTAATAATTTCACACATAAGTCGCTCCAGAGTATAAGTCGCACCCCCAGCCAAACTATGAAAAAAACTGCGACTTATAATCCCAAAAATACGGTATATGTTATGATTAGCACTAACTACATTACATCACCTCCACTGTACTGAGCTACAAGCACAAATCTTAGAGACTAATAAATGGCAGCAGAGAGAGGAGAGGAAATAAATTGTTTGGTTTGTGTATAGTCTGATGTGTGTACGTGTGTCAGTGGATGTTCATACAAAATGTGAAAAATCAATAAAAACTGAAGTGGAAAACATGCAATATGTCATTTGGATCCTCTGATCCTTTAGAGCAAGCCACCTTAAGTCACTACAGTGTTCATACACATATATAAGTGTGTGTGTGTGTGTGTGTGTGTGTGTGTGTGTGTGTGTGTGTGTGTGTGTGTGTGTGTGTGTGTGTGTGGTGTGTGTGTCTCACCCCGGCTAGCAGACCAAAGAACTTCTCGTAGGTTCTCTGTTGAGCGCAGCAGTCCAGGATCATGTTGCACAGCTCTTTCTGTTCACACACACATCACGTGTTATTAACAGACATGAACACACATGCTAAACATCATATTGATTATGCAGCTGTAATAATGAAGTCTGCAGAGTGGACGGCAGAGTTCACATGATATACATTTAGACAGCTGATTTGTGTGACTGACAAACTCTTAACTTGGACCATCCTGCTGTTCTGTTTTCAGCCTCTATACACACACATTTATGTTGTGTGTGTGTTATTTTCTCGTCTGTAATAGATGATGTACACACTCTCTACACTTCAGCTTTCATCTAGGAGTGATGCTGACGCTCACTTTACTTTCTCCATCAGTAAAAGGCGACAACTACAAGTCTAAAACATTCCTATTGGGTTGTTTTATGCTTTGTGATTTCTATATTGTAACATAAAACATGGTTTACAGATGATTAAATATGTCATATGACTTTAAAATGTATTAAATATGTGAGGAAACACTTTTAAACCTTTCACACTTCATTTCAAAGATTGATTTTCAAGAAAATGGAACATGCTCAGTGGAGAAGCCTCCAGATTTATTTTTCTTCAGAGGCTGTGTGCGTGCGTGTGTGTGTGTATGTGTATGTGTATGTGAAAGACAGAGCCTGTGAGAAAAGTGTTTCAATGGACAACCATGTTCAAAGTGTGTGCGTGTGTTCCAGCTGTTGTGTTGAGTGATTCAGTCCTGATGCTGATGAAACTCTGGCTGACAAGGTCATCATATCTCTCTCTGTGATTTTTATCATGACTCCTTAAACTCCTACATGAATCTATGGCATTAATGAACTAACGTTCATTAATGCAATTAACAAAATGAAATCACAATCATTTACAGTGAAATAAAACAGAAGAGTAGTAAATCCTCACATAGTAGAAGCTTGATGAGTAACTTGTACATTGAGTTTCCTTTCATCACTACAGTCATTCATCATGTCCATTAACTGCTCAACTGTGTTCAGGTCAAAGTCCACACAGTTGAACTCAGTGAGAAGCTGAGGACAGGAGTTTTCCCACAGTCCCACAATTAAACAAATACTTTTCTTTTTTGTTTTGAACAATTATGGAACAATATGAAGGGTGTCCATCATCATCATTTTGACAGATAACACTGAGGGTGGTCTATTGTAACCTTTAGTTTAATTCACAGCCCTGTCCTGCAGTAGCTGGTGAGTGTATATAGTAAAACTATTGTCTAGTCTAGTCTAGTCTTGGCATGTCTTTGAAAACGAATGAATGAATAAATGAAAACAAAAGCTATTAAATATGTCTTATCATCATTAAAAAACTAAAACAGAAAATAATGGATAACAATGAGAAAGTCTAACCCAACCTGCTGGTGTTTGACTTGAACTGAATGAAATGTGAAGTAAACATGAGGCGTGAATGTTTGTGCTGCCTTCTAGTGGAACTCTGACTTTTCATCAGATTGTAAAATGTTTAGTATTCAAGTGTAACTTTATATCATGACAGCAGTGCTAATAGTTGACACACAGCAGTAAATAGATGTGACATTGTTTCATCTTCAAAAAAATTTAACTAAAGTAACAAGTTCAAGATAAGTAAACATTATTTATTTTAAGCTTTGTTACAACTGAAGTACCAAGCCAACATCATGAACTTCTCTTTATTAGTTCATGGGGTTACAACTAGCAGGCGTGTTGGAGCTGGTCCTGGATGCTATCAGAGTGTAAGCTAACGTTAAGAACACTTTACAGGTTTCATGCTTTAGTAGGAGCTGGTCCTGGACGCTATCAGGGTGTAAGCTAACATTAAGAACACTTTACAGGGTTCATGTTTTAGTAGGAGCTGGTCCTGGATGCTACCAGGGTGTAAGCTAACATTAAGAACACTTTACAGGGTTCATGTTTTAGTAGGAGCTGGTCCTGGATGCTACCAGAGTGTAAGCTAACATTAAGAACACTTTACAGGGTTCATGTTTTAGTAGGAGCTGGTCCTGGATGCTACCAGAGTGTAAGCTAACATTAAGAACACTTTACAGGGTTCATGTTTTAGTAGGAGCTGGTCCTGGATGCTACCAGGGTGTAAGCTAACATTAAGAACACTTTACATGTTCGTGTTGGAGCGAGCTGGTCCTGGATGCTACCAGGGTGTAAGCTAACATTAAGAACACTTTACAGGGTTCATGTTCGTGTTGGAGCTGGTCCTGGATGCTATCAGAGTGGAAGCTAACGTTAAGAACACTTTAAAGGGTTCATGTTCGTGTTAGAGCTGGTCCTGGATGCTATCAGAGTGGAAGCTAACGTTAATAACACTTTACAGGGTTCATGTTCGTGTTGGAGCTGGTCCTGGATGCTATCAGAGTGGAAGCTAACGTTAAGAACACTTTGAGCTGGAAACCCGAACAATTATTAATTTCAAGTGTTTCATGCTGCAGTTCTCTTTATTTCTGATGACAAACAACTGCTGGTTAGAAAGGAGACGCTGTTTTAGTCCACCTCTGTGTAGAGATGCCCAGGAGCTAAATGCCACACACACACACACACACACACACAGACAAACAGACAGACAGACAGAGCTGATTGTCCTCTGACACATGATGTTTCTCACAGCACTTTCTATCACACACACACACACACAAACACACACAGCTGACCTGCAACTGTCATAGTCTTAAAGCGACCATTACTGTTACACAACCTGGCCTGAGGAGCAGCAGTTACAGAAGCTTATAATAAGCAACACACACACACACACGCACGCAGAGTGTTTACAGATACACACTTCCATCTTCCACAACATATTTATTGGCGCCTCCTGCTGGTCATCAGTGTGTTTGAATGATGGATGACAAAGATAATCAATCTCTTTATCAACTAATCAATTATTGTAATTGTTGATTTAATTGATGGCTGTTCAGACAAGTGTGTGTGTGTGTGTGTACTCACTGTCTGGGTGTCAGGGAAGTCCATCTTGATCAGTTTGTGTGCACACTCCTCAAAGTCCAAACTGCAAAAATCAATCAATCAATCAATCTAAAAGTGTCAGATCTGTCAGTTTGTGTGTTCTAGTTTCAGAAAATTAAACGCATGCACACACACAGACACACACAGACACACACAATCTGTTCCAGTGTTTCATCCCAGTCTCCAAACCTGTGAACTGTTCCTCAAATAAACCATGGTAACTAGGCTACAAACACACCTTTAAATATTAGTCCAAGTCCATCAAATATAGCTGGAGCTGTAAATAACTGCCAACACCACGAGAGACGACTGAGTCACTGGGAGTGTGTGTTATGCAGCACGTGTGTGTGTGTGTACCTGGACTGTATAGCGAGGTAGATGGTTCTTCTGAAAGCAACCAGGTTGACTTCTGTTTTATCGAAGATGGTGACCTTCTCACCTGAGAGAGAGAGAGAGAGAGAGAGTGAGTGAGTGAGTGAGTGAGTGAGTGAGTGAGTGAGTGAGTGAGAGAGAGAGAGAGAGAGAGAGGCATGTAAAACACAGCAGCTTGGAGCGAGACACACAACACTGTTCCAGCCAATCAACAGCCTTGTGGGGGCTGTTGGAGCTTGTGCCCAGGACAGGTGGAGCAGCCAGATATTACATCTATGAATCCACACTGACTCCCACATTGTCTAACAGAGACTCCTCCATTCTTTACACTGAGTCGGGTTCATCATGTTTAGTGAAGACTAATGTGAGCAGTCAGCTGTTTAAATCACACTAACATCCTGCTGTTTGTGTTTATAGCATATTAACCATATCAATGAATCAATAAATACAAACACTGTTGATTCCTTCATTCTGGATTGTCCACAGTGACCTTTAAAAGGAAAAGTTTGACATTTTTAGAAATACATGAATTCACTTTCCTGCAGAGAGAATGGACACCTCTCCTGTTATTATTGGCTACCTTAAAAGTCCTTTATGTTTTATGTTTTATGTGTTTTATGTTTTTTTAAAGCACTTCATAGTCTTGCACCAGCATAAGTAGCATGTGTGTTATATATGAACCAGTGCAGCTCCTCAGGCAAAACTAAAACCTATGTAGAGCCAGTGTTTAGCCATGATGCTATGAGCTGCTGGAACAGTGTGACTGAGAACATCTGGAAGTGTTGCAACTTTTAAAAATAAACTCAAAACCTTCCTGTTCAGCCTGGCTTTTTGATTAAGAACCATTTATAGTCTTCTTATTCTATTTTTACTTTATTTGTTTTGATGTTTTAAAATGATGATGATCAATCTATAATGTTTTATGTTCATCTGATAAAATCTCTTTTTAAACCTAGTTTTACTCTAACTTGTTCTGTTATTCTCTCTTATTTTCTATTGACTCTTATTTATTTTATTTCATTTTAGATAAGAAATCCTAAATCTGAACTACATGAACCTGTATGAAAGGTCCTATATAAATAAAGTTTGATTGATTATGGTAATTATGAATGATTAACTTAGCTTAGCATAAAAACTATAGAGAGGGAAAATCAGCTACCAATGTCTTCTGTTTTCAGGTCTCACCTTCCTCCTCCTCATTCGCTTCTTCATCATCGTCATCATCGTCGCTGCCGTCTCCCTCCTCCTCTGAATCACTGCTGCCCTCGTCCAGGATGTCTGATCAGGGGTTAAAAAGCGGATTGGTTAAACTGTGAAGGAGGTGACGGCTGATTGGCCGGTTGGAGTGTGATGTTTGTGAATGTTCTCACCTCTTTTGATGGTTTTGTATTTCTCCTCGTTCTCCAGGAAGTCTGGGTCCAACTTAAACACATCTGAGTGACACACACACACACAAACACAGTTCAGTTTCTAATAAGAACTGCAAAGAGACTTTTAAGGCCTTTACATGCAACTACCAGACTCTAAAGACCCCCCCCCCCCCCCCCCCCCCCCCCCCCCCCCCCCCCCCGTGTCTTACTGAGGATGTCCTCTGTGTTGTACTCGTCATCCAGAGGCAACATATGGGTGAACTGGTCATCCTCCTCCACCAGGTCCAGGCCCTCGGGGATCACCGGGTGATCTTTAAAACCGTCCTTCCTGATGGCGAACATCACCTCAATCATGTACTGGACCCTCTTGTCGATGGCCGACTCGTGGAGGACGTTCCTGAGACGCTCAAATATGGCTGAAAGACAGAAAGAGAGAAATTGTGGCTGTTATATATCTGAGACTTTTTTGTGGGTTTTAAAAAAAACAAAAAACTTTCCTTAAAAAAAACAAAAAAAACAATAACGTTTACATGTTAGAAATATTTTGCTGACATTCTGACTTGTTCAGGGGCACACAGTTGCTCAGGCTCTATTGTATTTGTAATGAAACATGTTTGTGAAAGTGGCTCTGATCTTTATTATTGCATTTCTTCTCCTTTAATGTGCTGCTGTAACCTCTCTGGCAGACTCACACTGATTCATATCATATTTTTATTCATTGATTAACTGTTAAGTCTATGAAACAACAATGAGAAATGTCCACAAACCAAAGACTATTTGGAGATTATTGATTCAGATTGTTTCAACTCATTTCAAACTATTGGCAAAGGGGTACCGTTGATTCCTCGGGGGGAGACCTCGGTCAGTTTGAGTCCGCACTCCTTCAAGAATTGGATGGAGACCTCCACGCTGTCGTCGGTGGGACGCTCCAGTAACAGGGTGAGCATCTCCAGACACAAAACCTCATGAGCCTGAGAGCAGAAGACAACAGAGAGAGGGGAGGGGGGGTTCATTAGAGCTGAGCATCAACAGTTAGACCCTCCATCAGTGAGTCAGTGAGACAGCAGGACTTACCACGTTCTGGTTGATGAGATGAGCCACAAACTTTGAGGCTGTCAGGCACTGTAGCTGCAGAACAAAAGACACACTGCTTTTAATAAATAATAGTAACACTAATGCTACTCCTACTGCTAATTACTTACATCATAACAATGACATCATTTCAAGAAACAGGCAAACAGAGGTGGAAGCACTAACATTACTGTAATTGAGTAGCTACTTAATTAGTTTTTTTAAAGTATTTCTCAAAGTCAGTCATTTTACTTTTAGTCAAAACTGGATTAAATGAAGTAGTTTGTTACATGTGTCCGTTACTGAGTCATTTATTTATTTGTGCTTTAAAATGATGAATGGATATTGCAAGCATGAAAAAAAAAATCATATGCATCGCATCAAAAACAGGCCAAACAGATCAATGTCATTACAAACTAAAGCTGCCAGCACTGCAAAAAATCTTCTTATTTTTACTTCAATTAACTTTCACTCAAGTAACAATACTTCTTCTTGGGTAGGACGTTTCTGTTCTCTTTACAACTGTGCAGGTAGAATAGTGAGTTCTAATTGAGCAGTCTGATGTGTGTGTGTGTGTGTGTGTGTGTGTGTGTGTGTGTGTGTGTGGAGTTATTTTGTAGCAGCCTGGTCTCATTTTAAGGAACCTCACAAAACAGGTGTTGCAGATTTATTCCTTCAGTGTAGTGAAGAAGAAGCTTCTCAGATAGTATCAATCAGATGAGCACCCTGGAAGAATCACTACATCACTTATAGAGACTTTAAAACGCATTCATTTTTAATGAATGCATGTACTGCTTGGAGAGTCTTTAATTAAACTGTTTATTTACTTTTTAAGCATTCATTTCTTATGTATATTTGCTACAAATATTTCATTTGCTCTTGTTATCATAATCTAGTGTATTGTGTGTGTTTTCTTCCTCTCGCTGTCAAGATACGTGAGGAAACACAGACAGACGGTCAGACAGACGGCTACCTTAAGGTTGCGCCGGTAGCTTCTCCTGAAGGCCAGGATCAAGCGTTTGAGGATGAGCTCTCCGATCTGAGGGAACTTGGAGTTGATGATGGCGACGACAGCGGCGTACACGTGAGTGAAGATGGGAGACGCTGCCTGAGCCTGTAGCACGGAGCGAGCCAGCAGACCCCTGATACACAGAGAAAGAGACGGGATGTCAGAGAGATAAGCAGATGACAAGTAAAAAAAAGCAGCTCTTGGTTGTTTCTCTTGAACTAATCGCACTAATCGGGGGGAGGGACTTAAACCAAGACAACACATGGTAAGCTCTTTGTATTTATGATGTAATGCATTTCTCTACACATCACAATGAAATCTAACTGAACTTTAAACTATTGAACGTCACAGTGCTGGTGTGTGTTGGTGTGTGTGTGTGTGTGTGTGTGTGTGTTAAAGCTCACCTCCCCCTCACGATGTTCTCCTGCAGCAGCTCCTGAATGATCATGACGATGTTAGAGACGTTGACTTTATTGATCAGACCGTTGATGGACTTCTTCAGAGCCTCCCAGCTCATCCTCTGATAGGCCAGGCTGAAAGGGGGGGGCGGGAGGATTAGAAAGATTAACACAGGCTAGAACAGGAAGTGATCATCAGGATAGTGAAGTCTACAGGATTTGTGTTAATGGATGAAAAACAGCAGGATGGCATCTATAATGATTGAGAACACAGTCACCTGCTCTTGTCACTGATTTGTTGCTGCATCATGCGTAGCCGTGCAGGAGGGATGTAAGCTCCGCCGGTCCTCGTCAGGATGGGGTCGATCTCCTCCTTCTTCTTCTTTGCCACCGGCTCCTCTGCGGCTGCCGGCTCTTTGTCGGTCGGAGGGGAGGGCGATCGACCCCGCCTCCTGTGGTCGAACTCTGCGTCCCGATTGGTTCGCCGCTCAAAGCGCCTGTCCCTGTCGTCATAGCGATCATTGTAGCGGTCCCTGGTTGAGACAAAAAACAACATTTCAATAACTGGTTTTACTATTTTTGAAATGTTTAGAACTGATAGAAGTGATAACATAGTTTTCAGTCTGATTTGATGAGTCATGAACAAGCTGTTCTTAAACCAGACTTAACTTAACCTTATCAGATTAGCTCTAATTTAACTTTGTAAGAAGCTTCATCCTGGACTGGTTCAATGTGTAAGACTTACTCAAGCCAGACTTCCCTTAACCTGATCAGATTAACTCTAATTTAACTTTTTAATAAAATGAATCCTGGTTCAGTTGGTAGGACTCAAACCAGAATTTTCTGAACCTGAACCTTTCAACACTGGTGGTGTCACTTATAAGCATGATGGTTTTATTGGTTGGAGTTTAGGAAGTAACAGTTTGAAAACTTGGTTTCAAGTGTTTAGTCTGGGAATAATCCCAACATTCAGACTTTCATTGACTGAATGAATTTGTGAACTAAATCATGTAATCACAATGTTCTATGAAATGACAGTATAAGATTAGAGATGTGTGGCATGTAGAAATAAGTAAGAACTTATCTTAGGTTCATTTTATTTTTATTTCGTTTTTTAACTGTGCCTTGAGTCATTTGTGAAGAATTGTGTATATGTTTTGTGTTGGTATTTATTTAAAGTAGAAATAAACATATTTAGCACCTTATTTTAATCTTAGAAGTCAATCATGAGCTGTGTCTTACCGAGCATAGCGTCCTCTGTCGTAATGCTGCCGGTCCCAGTCTCTCTCTCTGGATCTGGATCTGTCTCTCCCTCTAGACCTGGATCCGGATCTGTCTCTCCCTCTAGACCTGGATCTGTCTCGCTCTTTGGATCTGGATCTGGAGCGGTCTCTCTCTCTGGATTTGGATCTGTCGCGTCCCCTGGATCTGGATGTGGATCTGTCTCGCTCCCTGGACCTGGATCTGTTTCGCTCCCTGGAGCTGGATCTATCTTGCCCTCTGGACCTGGACCTGCCTCGCTCTCTGGACCTGGATCTCTGTAACAACAAAGAAACAAGAAAATGACTGAATGAGGCTTGACTTGGACATGAACTCCTCAGAGAACACTAGGGGGAAAAAACAGCTGAACTCCTCCATTCAAATAAATGAAAGGACTGGCATTTGTCCTGCATCGCTGGATTTGGTGTAAATGTTCACACTGCAAGCCTTTGTGCTCAGATCTGAAGGTTTTTTTTTGGTCAGACTTCAGTTTTTTGTCATTATCAGTCTCCAGTGTGAGCTGCTGTTGGTCCTCAACTGACCCACGTGTGTAAAAGAACATTAAAAGCAGATCTCACATGTAACATTCTGTCATATAGAAGAAAACTTACTTATGACAAAAACAGATCTGAGTCGCATATGAGCCAAAAAAAACTGATTTGTGCCTCTTTTGCCTGCAGTTTGAATGTAGAGATGATGATAGGTGGATGATGATACTTTAGGACAGCAGAGCCAGGCCAGCTGTTCCTCTGTTTCCATTCTTTATGCTAAGATAAGCTGCCAGTCTCGTTCTTTAAGCTTCAAATGTAAAACACAGACGATATGAGAGTGGATTCAATCTGCTCGTCTGTTTCCCAGAAGGTTGGACAGTATTCATCATAACTTCAACCTCAACACCCTCACCAGTAAAAACTGGATGAGGAATCAGGTTAGGGCAGAAATGGAGAGAAAATGCAGAATTAACCAGCTATGTTTTTATCCAGCTTGCTTACTTTGATCTGAGCCACGCTGCTCCTTATCTTCCTCATTGCCCCATGATGTTCATCGTCATCGTCGTCACTGCTGCTGCTGCTGTCTGAGCTGCTGGAGGCCTCACTCTCGGAAGTGGGGCGGTCTGCAAGACTGGCCTGAGGGGACGGTCTCTCTCCAGGGCTTCTCTCCACTGAGTCAGCCTTTTTGGGTCTCTCTGCTGCTGGACTGGACTCCTCCTCTGACTCTCCTGAAAAGAGTGAGAGTGAGAGAGAGAGAGAGAGAGAGAGAGAGAGAGAGAGAGAGAGAGATTAGCAGATCAGGTGGGCTACTTGTACTGCTACTGTTACTACAACTATGTAACTAAACTCACCACTGTGTTGTTTTTGAGCAGGACTGGGACTGCGACTCCTGTTTGGAGAGTCCATATCTGAGAGAAAACACACACAGCTTCATTATTAGAAAACATCCAATATCCAGTTGACTCATAGAGACAGAAAAGATAAAGATCATATATTTTGTTATTGTCATGTTTACACTGTGAGCAGCTGGATTGACAAGATCATGACATCACAAAAATAACACCAGAATCCATCATGAAGTGTTTGTGTCTAAACCAGCAGCGGTTTGGACCAATCAGCATCACAAATACAGCTGCCTTGCAAGGTAAGACAGTGAGGGGCAGGTGGTTCATCCAATCATCTGCGGAGTATTTTTTGAAAGTGACTGTCCTTTTCCAAACAGCCTCACCGGACGATTGCTTAGATTGCTTCCGAAGCACAAAGCCTGTCTGTATAAATGTGTTTTAAGATGAGACCTGAATGTTGAAACTGAGGTGGTGCTCCTAAGATCCTCTGGAAAGGCGTTCCAGAGTCTAGGGGCCTAAACAGCAACACACCCTTAATTACCAACCTCAGTGTTTCCCACAGACCTGAAGGCAATGTGTGGTGGTAGGCCGGCGGCCGGCGGGGATATGCACCATCATATCTCTCTGAACTTATTCACATCTACACACCTTCTTGAACACTCCGATCCTCCGCTGCCAACCAGCTCCTCACCCCATCTGCCAACTTAACCACCATGGGGTCAAGAGCTTTCAGCCGATCTGCCCCCCGCCTATGGAACTCTCTCCCAACAGACATTCGCACTTCAGACTCTGTCTCCATCTTTCTATCCCGCCTGAAAACGCACATATTCAGAGTGGCATACTCTGACTCACACTGACTATGCAATCACATTCTTGTTTATTTATTGTACTAATGCACTATGTAGTCATATTCATATTTATTTATTTATTTTTGCACAATCGTACTAACTTCCACATCAATGTTACCTGATTTATATAGTTTGAAGTACTGTTGTTGTGTTATGTGTGTAAGGTGTCCTTGAGTGCTTTGAAAGGCGCCTTTAAATATAATGCGTTATTATTATTATTATTATTAATAATAATCATCTACAGGACCCGCCAACACTATGTGAAGTGACTGTATTTCACACTAGATTTAACGCTAATGTCAACTATTAAAAAAACTCATAGGTCTGAAGTAGTCGTGTAAGGTTACTTTGAGAAAGTTATTAAAACAACGACTCTACCCGTAACCACAAAACCATTTCCAATGAACGTCTTACTTTTACAGCCATGTGTTTATGGTGAGTTACACTTAGCTCGTCTGCTAATGCTAGCTCACCTCCAGCTAGTTATCAGCTAGCCCGTCGGTTAAACTAACCATTTCTGTAGAGAAATGTCGCCTTCTTTTGCTTTTCTGTCTCTTTTTAGTGTTAATATTATCTTACCGTTGTGTTTTCCGATCTTTCGTCCCTCCGGTAAATCAGTGTCGTTATGGCGGAAACTTCCTACAATATCCTTCAATACTTCCTGCGAGGCAGGGGTCATGTCCGGGTTTCATCTCCAGAGTTGGACGGAGGTGTCTCCTCCTGGTGGTGATCATCATCAACATCACCGCCTCCAGAGACGTTAGTAAGGACAGGAAACCTATATTACCTAAAATATTATCTATAAACTTAAACTATATTATTTTTACTTTATTACTATATTACCATTACAATCACTGGCCACTTCATTAGGTACACCTGTGCAATCTAATTCAATCTAATACAACAACTCTGCTATAAATTCTACATTTATGAAGTTTATACATTTTCAGTTTTAGTTGACATTGTCAGGAAGGAGATAATTCTACTTTATGTTTATTGTTGCAGTCATAGTGGGTGACGGTGGTGTATTAGGGTGCGTTATATTTAATGGTGTTCTTAATATTTTGTCCACTCCCATTAACATACAGGGGCAAAATATTAGAATCCCCTTTCAATATAATGCAACATAGTACGCCACCACCATTTAGTACGACCTCAGTAATTGACAATGTTAAGAAAAACTGAAAACTGAGTGACATTTAAGTGTCAGTTGAAAATGGTAGTGTTGGATGTTGTTGGATCCAGTTGAAAGTTGTAGCTTATTCCATAATAATCATATTTTAACCCTAATCCTATTATGGTATGAGTGCTTTCTATATCCTTGTGTGCTAGTTTAAGGCTGGAAACTACAGTAAAGCTCACACCACACACACACACATATCCCAGAAGTAAGACAGCACTCAGCTGTACTAAAAATAAATACATCTTTATTATTCTTATCTCTACAGAGTGATCCATCCCTGCATCCCACAGACACAACATCAATACAAAATACGTACATCATCATTAATAGACATCAATAGAAATTAAAAGACACCAACAGTCAGACAGTGAAGTGTAATTAGAAGTGTGTAAAAATATTTTTTTAAAAAGCCTCAGAGCTCACAGTGAGTGTTGGTCCAGCAGAGCAGAGTTTGTGATTAATGAATACTAAAAAAAAACAAACAAAAAAACACATTCGATAAAATGATGAAGAGAAACTGAGATTAATGGTCCGCTTATTAATGATTTGGAGCATTCACATATATTAAAAAATTCCCATCATTTGTTGAATAAAGACTGAGATGTTCCCGAAAGCTCACAATTATTAGTAAGTGGACCTCTGAGTTTAGATTCTCTTTATCATATATTATTCCCAAAAATTCAAGAATGAACATCTACAAACACAAAGTCAACATTTGTTTCCCAAAGTTCAGCTTATGTTGATCATTTCAATTCTAATGTGAGTCTGTGTGGATATTACCCATAATCTATTATCCAAGTATCGGTTCCATTAAGAAGATGGAAGAGGTATTTAGGGGGTGTGTTGGCCTTGATTGACGGGTCTCTGAGCTTATCACAGCCACAGAAATGGCAGGTGCTGAATGCTTGTTTTCACCTCAGCTCCTCCAAGCTTTTTGATTTTCTGGCTTTGATAACTGAAGGTATGTCCAGAAACTACAAAAAGGCTTTAACACTTTAGAAAACAGATGTTCGGTAATTGGTCATTTGTGATTAACGAGTAATTAATCATTGCATGATCAATCAGTTCAGTGGAAAGAGGAAATGGAAAAATCGGATTTTCTTTCAGTATCTCTCAATAAAACTAGGAAGTTTCAGATTCAACTGTATTAGACATGCAGGTATATGCCTGTTCACAGATGAAATGTTAGAAGGGATTCATTGATAATCTCAGTAATCAGTATAGATGTTCATAATATTGCACACAGATTTCTCAACAGACAGTGTGGAGTTAACATGCTAACACAGCCAAGATTTCTCTCTCCCAAATGGTCTGGTCACTAAGCTTCTCCCTCTGACCAGTCATTACATCATCATCATCATCATCATCATCATCATCATCATCATCATCATCATCATGACAACTTACCAAAACCTGACATCCACGTTACTTTGTGACATCACACGCTGACCTGATCACCTGCTCAGTACGAACCAACACACACTCAAAGCACTAACTGTGACTGTGGTTTAAAGGTACAGTTCATTTTCTGACATCTTGTTCAGGACACTGCTAAACAGAAGGCCTGGAAGCATGGAGGTACCTGCAAGACTAGCTCCACCTTCCATCAACTCCAAAGCTGTCCGATACACATGATGTATCCAGTTTATTGAACAGGTTTACAAAGTTTACTACTACATATATAGAAAAAGAGACATTGTGGTTTTAGCAGCAGTTATAGTTGAAGCTATTTGCTGACCAGCAACAGCCGGCCGCACAGACCAAACAGCATCTTAAAAGTCTTGTTCAAGCTCTGTCCTAATTGGACAATCTGACCAGCATTAAGGGCTGCAACTAATAATTATTTTATCTTATTGTCCACGGTGATGCCATGTCTTATTTTGTCTAAGTCCAACTAAAGTCCAAAGCAACAAAGACATTCAATTCATAATGTAATAAAATGACAAGGGAGAAAAGTCTCACCTATGAGAGGCTTGAACCAGCAAATATTTGGAATTTTTCTATAATTGACTTTAACAGTCAATCAATTATTAACATTGTTGACGATACATATTCTGTCAACTGACTACCGAGACAGATTTTCAAACTGTGACGTGAATTTGTGCTGTTGTAAAGTGTCTTGACAGTGTCCGACTTTGAAGGACTGAGAGTTCAAAAAGGAGGAAGTTAGCTTATCAGCTAGGTGGCGCCATCCACTTTAATGTAACCCTGCCTTCCTGAAGTATAAAAGTCAATGATACAAATGCAAAACAACAGCTCTTGAACTCTAACTGTCAAGTTTATTTGATTTATTTACTGTATCATCTCCTTGTCTGTGTGGTAACCATGCTAGCAAGCCAGCTAGCTTGATGGGCTACTACGGTTGGCTAGCGCTAATGTTTTCCCACCTAGCTAGCCTCCTATAGGAGAGTTTGCAATCTACTAGAGGGCTGCACTGCCTTTAAGTGAGCCAGCCAGGTCCAGACTCTGGCATTGTGTACTTAGTGGGACAATTCATGGAACGGAGGCATTGTTAATATTGTTACGTAAACCTCTGCTTTACAAGTCAAAATGTCCTATGAAAGAGTCTGCTAATGTGCACTGATTCAAACAAGGTGTGTTGAACGTGCTCGTATATAACAGCATTGTTTAAGCAAAATGAACAGCTGTACAGTAAGTTAGTGGTGTTGGCTTATTATTCTTTTGTCTTAAAGTCGAGGCTGTAACTACCGTTAAATACACAGAGATGTTTTCAGTAATGTCTCTGAGAATTTGGGAAGATAAATAACACGCAGGGAAGTTTCAATTGTATTGCTAGGCTGATTATCCTAAAATTTGACGACAAAGCAAAATAAATTAGACTAAATGGGATTGAGTATTCTGCACATCAGGCTTTGAAACAACATTTAGAGGATAATGTATAGAATAAAACGGTTGAAAGAATAAATAAAATGTGAAAAAAATCTGTTAGAACATTTCTTACATTGATGGGGTTCTACAGGGGTACATGGACTTACAGGTCAGCATTTGAATAATCCTGTCTATAGGACTCAATACAGTACAGATCATGTGGGGTCTCTATGCAGCTGTTACAACGTTCATAATAATGGACTTTTAGCTTTAGCTTTTAACACCTGTGTGCAAGAACCTCTGGTAGACTGGAGCTTTTAACTTCATGAGTCATGACTTTCTTTGGCAGATCAACTGACCAGCAGAGGCAACATCACATGAGTGAAATCACAGTAAGTGACAGATTTTACTGTGGTGGAGGTGAGAGGATGAGTAGCACATGATGATGGTGATGGCAATGACAATGATGAAGGAATGTAGACAGCTACAGGACCATAATCCCTTAACTGTATACCTTAAAACACCTCTAAACATTTTTACAGAAAGGTGAAATGTTCATGGATTGTGTAACTTGGAGGGATGAAATAGCTCAGTTTGACCCCCTGCAGACTCTATTCTTATTAAGGATTAAGGAATGTAACCCCTTACTAAAAAGGGGAGTGCATAGATAAAGCGATAGCTACTATATTTATAGTATTTTATAAGGGAAGCTGGTCCCTTATCTATTGTTCTGATAATATGTTATAGGGTCAGTTCAGCCAAATCTCTAAAAGACATATTCCCTCACTTACATCTAACTGCTGATTTTTTTGTGCAATATTTTCAATGCTGTGATTGTCTGAGGTTGAGGGAGAAAATTAGGAGTTAGATACATCTCAAAACCAGGACAAGTAAAACCAGCAACAAGAGAAGAGGTTTTTGTAATGTGGGTGAACCAACCCTTTAACAATGGTGTAGTACTGAACAGTCACGATTTACTACATTTAACCCTGATCAATGTGTAGCAGTGGTACTGGTAGCAGTACTGTTGGCAGAACTAGTGGTATTACTGGCAGTGGTAGTAGTTTAAAGGCCTGGCTTTAGAGCACAACAGATTAGAAAGAAGAAATGGATGTGAGGGAAAGACATCACATTGCTGACGGGTCACGGGTGATGACTGAAGGTCCCAGTATCTGTCACATCGCCTAGGCAGAACCAACCAGACATGACAACAGCAGGGTGGGGACCACTGGTGGGTGGACGGGGTTAAGAACATGCAGGTGTTCAGTGTTACAGACATACAGTGTTACAGACACATAGTGTTCCACACAGACAGTGTTACTGTGCTATACAGTGTTGCAGACAGACAGTAGGTTACTAAGGCTGAAGGTGTTGCCATGACTACAGGGGGTGCTGTCTAGCAGGTACAGGCGATCGCCGTGGTGACACTGCAGCCATCAGCTCGCTGTAGATCTCCCGTCGGACCTCCTGCGCCACACTCTCTCTAATCTGGAAAACAACAGAAAGACGTTTGATCAAACCTGATGCAACATTAACAAGCTGAAGTCTTCACTCTGGAATCTTGTAGTTTATGTTTTTTTGAATATAATGTCTTGTCAGTTTTTCCTGGTCTGCAGTCCAGGAAAAACTGACACTGGACTGTGTTTTCAATTTCTCTGAAATTAGACAAAAGCTTAAAAGTATATTGTTGCTTAACTTCCTGTTCCTCTTTGCTAAGATTAACAACCTCCCATTCAACAGCTCTTATATTTCTTTGATTGATTTTTGTGTAGTGGTGTGAATGTTCCTGCTCTTATAATGTAACTGTGAACAGGACATTTCTAAATAACGTTAACACCTGATATATTTCATGTATATCATTTTGCAATATTTCTGAAAGTGCTAATGTAATCTTATGAGCGTAAACATGTTAGTGGAAAGCATTTTATCTTTGAACATGATCATGAGGAACAGTAATCTGAACATTGAGAGAAACACGGCCTCCAAAATCTGAGGGAAGTAACAAAAGCAGCTTGAGAATGGAAGTCACTGAAAGCAGCAGGACGGATATATGTTGACTTTACACCAGCTGCTCTAAAATCACCACACGCACACGCACACACACACATACACACACACATATAAAACTGGTAGGTTATAACTTGGTATTCTGCCTGTTTATGTGAGAGAGAGGCTCATAGATCCTGTGCATCATTGCCTCCTTTCCAACATTATTTTTACTGTAACAAAAGTGGTGTTTCATGTTTTATTCCTTAAATACATTACAGTGCAAACACTTTTATGTCACATCAATATATATGACTGATGATGTGGTCATGAAATACAGTAGAAATAGTGAATAGAAATGTTCTTTTTAACCACCGATATATGCACGTGTAATTAATGTAACAGTAAGTTTCCTGTTAAACTGCTGACAAACTGTTACCTCTCTGATGAGCTGCTGCAGGTTCTCCACTCTGATTCCTCCAGCTGCACCCTCCTCCTCTGGTACTCCTCCTCTTCCTCCTCCTCCAACACTGTCCGTCCCTCTTTCCTCCTCCTCCTCTTCCCCTGAGTATGTGTTGGGTCGAGGAGGTGGTGCTGGGGTTATGTTGATTGATGCCCGGTATATGTTTTGTCTCTGCTCACAGCTTCCTCCTCCTCCTCCTCCTCCTCTGACTGGACTGGAGGATCTGGAGGATCCGGAGGAGGGGTTGGTAGAGGGGGCGCAGCCGTCATAGTTGAGCTCTGATTGGAGGAAGAGCTGCTCTCTGAGAAGGTCTGAAACCTGGACAGGAGGGAAAAGATCGTACACTAAGACATACTCTAGCATTATTCATTATTAGCCTTATATTGCACGTGTGTGTGTGTGTGTGTGTGTCAAAAGTATAGACACAATTTCCCTTTGAAGTGAACTGGAAGGTGTGTCCAAACTTTTGGTACTGGTACTGTGTGTGTGTGTGCGTGCGCGTATGCTGACCGGCTCCATGGCTCTTAGTGCAGAGGCGGTGGACAGACTGTCAATACTGCTGTCTCTATGGAGACCCTGAGGAAGACAGTGGGATTAACACCATTCCATCATCACATCATGTTCATCTGTTGAGCTCCAAATCACATAAAATGTCTCAAAAGACAAATGCATGCATATGTATGTTGTGTGAACCCTTTGTTGTGTGTTTTACTTTTTCATAATCAATCAATCAATCAATCAATCAATCAATCAATATTTATTTATTTATATAATGCCAAATCACAATAAAATTAATCTCAAGGCACTTTACACACAGAGTAGATCTAGACCGTACTCTAAGTTTAAGTACAACCCCTTTGAACCATGTGTCTGGTGCTGCGACCAGGTTTCTGACGTTAAACAAGCAAAAGTGGATTTGGACACACCCTAAAAGTACTTGCAACGTATGCTTCAGACCATGCGCTTAGATGGTTAAAATAGGGCCCTGTGTGTGTGTGTGCGTGTTTGTTTATATACCCTATGCTGTGTTTGTTCCATCAGTCTGTCTTCCAGCTGTTGTTCCAGCTCCTGCAGTTCCTCTCTGACTGCTGACCTCAGAGATTGAAGCTGCTCCATCTCCAGCCTGCATACAAACACACAAACAAACACACGCACACACACACACACACACACACACACACAAGGTTTGCTTAGTATTCTAGTATCACATATTATCATAGTCCAGATTACTGTGGGTCAGGTATCTGTGTGTGTGTGTGTGTGTGTGTGTGTGTGTGTGTGTGTTGTGTGTGTGTGTGTGTCACCTGTCAGCAGGACTCAGGTGTTTGTAGACTATAGACTGCTGTCGGATGATTGACAGCTCTAGATCCATCATCTGACTGCGGAATAAGTTCAGACTCCGCCTCATCTGTTGAAACTCTGTCAAAGGCTGAGAAAAGACAAAATGAAAGAAA
The DNA here is from genome assembly GCF_027409825.1 of Scomber japonicus. NCBI lineage: Eukaryota > Metazoa > Chordata > Actinopteri > Scombriformes > Scombridae > Scomber > Scomber japonicus. Next base: position 29,991,132 of record NC_070588.1, read on the forward strand.
CTTTAAAGAAAGTGATAAAAGCAGAGGGTTAGGATTACAAAGTGCTACACTGTGAAGAAGTCCAACACAAAAGTGGAGAACACAGAAGTGATTGGGGATGACGGTACCTGGTGGCTGGGCAGAGGTGTTCTGCGCTCATTGAACATGTCTGGAGTGTCAGCCCGGTTCTAGACGGAGAGAGGATAATGATGTCAGAACAGGAATGGATAAGCCTGAGAAGACCTGGACTAAACCAGGCCAACAAACTTGGGCAGTCAGGTTAGTACAAAGACTGGAAACAACAACAAAATGCACCTACATGCAACTCTAAAGTTCACCACCAAAATGTTACATCTCATTTTATTAATCCGTAAAAAACAACAACCAAAAAACAAAAACTAAAGTGTGATAACAATTTTAAAAATCACTGATTTATGTGGGGTTTCGTGCCAAATTATTTATGAATCCAGACCATCTGAGACTACAGGAAAGCACTGGCCCATAATTGTAGTGTAAGTATATTTTACAAAATATTCAACACCTCCTTTAAGGCTGGACTTTACTGACCTACAGTACCTGACATAGTTGTGCACTCTCCCACTGTGAAGTGAGAATATTAGCAACATTTCTGGTGGGCTTACCTTCTGTCTGTCCACTGAATATGTGGACTAGTATTTCCCTCGCTGACCCTGCCCACAAGGTCCTGCTTGGCCCACAGGCTTTACGTTGTTATGGCGTCACAGAATTTTTTATATCACTTTTCTCAGCTTGAGGAAGGTTTTTACACATATAAACCTTCCATGGATCAAACATTCATAACAGAAAGAGTCATATTTGACCTTGTTTGCAGTTTGAGGTGTCCTGTCAACAGTTTTACAGATGTCTCTTTTACAACAGTGGTCTATGGGGAAAATGCTTTTTGGGCCCCAGGGGGATTTTTTAGTTGCAAAACCGCGAGTGACAACTGGGAAAAATCGGCAACCTATCCAGCTCTTATAATACATCCGTGGTCCAGATACAGTGCTTGTTCATAACCTCACTGCTGTGTTTGTTGAACCTATTTTTTTTTTATCTATGTCACCTAGTTACCATATCTAAGCAATTACTTTGTACGTACTTTGTTGTTGTAAATGGTACAACTGATGGCAAGAGCAACGAACACAAAGTGGTTCACACTGCAGTTTTCATTTAAAGTGACACAAAAGACCACAGCTAGAGCAACAACAAGACCTACAGAGATAAGAGGACTGAAGAGGACTGACCTGGCTAAGATTCTGAACTGTTCCTCTGATGTCATGCAGAACTCTCCTCAGTTGCATCTCAGTACTGGATGGGCCAGGAGCAGCAGGAGGAGTGAGCCCTGGGTGTAGGCTGTGACCTGGGCTGAAGGGCGAGGCTTGGCCCGAGAAGAAGCCTGGGGCAGGAGGAGCGTGAGCAAGGTATGGGTTCATGTTATATCCATTGTAACCAAGGTAGGGTGTGGCAAACTGCGAACCGTGAAGACTGCCATGGTAGGGTAACTGAGGACCGTATGGGTAGTTGAAGCTCTGGTGGGGCATTATCGGACTTCCTGGATGCGGGTTTCCAGGACTGAGGTGATTAGGATATGCGGACGAGGGCTGATGCAAGTTGGTGAAGCTCCCGTGCTGGGGGATTGGAGAAGTTGTTGGTTGATGGAGACTGGTAAGACTAGAGTGGTGGTTCATGGAGGGGTTGGGGTTATGAAGGTTAGGAAGACTAGCGTATGGATGTAGAGGGGAGAGGTACTGCAGGGAAGGGTTCAAAGTGATGGGGTATGGGTTTTGGTTAAGGCTAGGACTAGGAGTGGGGCTTGGGTTTAAGTACTGAGCTGTAGGGTTCAGGTTAGGTTGAGGGAACATCATCTGTCCTGAATTCCAACTTTCCTGGTTCAGGTTGGGACCCATGTTCTGTTGGAACTGGTCATGCTGCTGCTGGTTGGAGGACAGTTCAGGAACACTTTGGGTGCTCCAGGAAAGGGCTTGGCCTCCTGGTGACAAATCAGGAGGAGGACTGGGGCTTTGCAGTGAATGTGATGACCGCAACAGGTAGCGTGGGATGGGTTTAGGTGGGCTATAAGCTTCTGTGGGGAGCCTTGGTGGTTTGTTGTCAGAGCCAGAGGAGGAGGCATTGTTTATGATCAAAGTAGAGTGACAATTGGTTTGCCCTTCCTCCTCCTCCTTCACCTCCTCTTCCATGTCTCCTGCGGTCTCTTGGGTGTATCTGAAGGAGTACTTGGGCTGAGTGCAAGATGACTGACCTTGCCCAAACTGGATCCTGACAGAGGACACTACCTTGGTGGGCGCCAGAAACGAGGTGGGGAGGGAGGAGGATCTCTGCAGGGGGATACCACGTCTTCCTCGTCCTCTACCCAGGATTTGGGATGTCTCACTGGGCCCAGGGTTGAGCAGCTGCCAGTCCTTGCTCAGCTGGTTCCTTTTGGCTCGGTTCAGAGCACTCAGGACTGGAGAGCATGGAGTTTGGGGACAATATGAACTGTCCAAGTGTGCATGTTCCCCTTGAGCATTGTCCTCAACACCTGCTCCTTCAGAGAGTGCTTCTGTGTCTGCAGCAGACTTGGCCTGGTTCTGAGTGTGTTCTGGTTCTTGTTCTGGAGCAGACAGACTCTGGGTAGGCTCTTGTTCTGATTCCGATTCAGGGTCAGTCTGATCCCCAGTCTCAACTACCTTCTCATCATGGTTCCTGTTCTTGGGGAGGTGGTGGGCTGCGTACTGTGGAAGCTGCTCTGAGCTCTCATCTTGCCCGTTTTCATCCCTGGAACTACTCCTCCCATCAGCCTCAGTGGTACCACTAGGCTCTGCCTCCTCTTGTCTGTTGTCTGGCAGCTCAAACGCTGGTTGGTCTACTGCGAGGGGCGTGGCCACATCTTGCGAAGGGTGCGATGTCACAGTGGTTTCGCTGTCACAGCTGTCACTACTCTCCTGCACCTGCAAGGGGGAAGAAGTATGTACATTAAGTTAAAGTACAAATACATCAGTGTTAAAATGCCATTAAACTCCTACTTAAGAAAAAGTGCAGAAATATCAGCAAAATGTACTGAATGTGTCAAAGGTTAAAGTACTTGAAAGAAATGTTTTCTGTGACTGTATTATTATATGACATTATCATATTGTCAGTACTAATGCATTGATGTGCAAGCAGCATTTAGCTGTTTTAGCTGGTTAAGGAAGAGCTAATTTTAATTACTTTATATACAGTTATGTAGAATAGTTCAGTGGTTCCAAACCTACCTGCAATCATACCCTTCAAAGAATCACAAAATAAAACTGGGAGCTAGTGAGGTGGTAGCAAATAAGAAAAAAGTTGTACTACACAAATGTATATATATATATATATATATATATACACACATGTATATTGACATTTCTCTAATTGTTGCTTGTCTGTGAAATACTGGTTAAACAAAACTATATGAGAAGTTTAAAAGAGCCCCAACCAGACACAAGCCAAACATATTGGGATCCACTGAACTAACAATGCATTGTATTTAATAACCCTATTACATGTTTTCATCTAAAACTGACTCAGAAAAGTAACAAATAAGTAGTGCATTGAAGTCAAAAGTACAATATTTCCTAATAATAGTATTTCAGTTCAGGACTTGAATTAATATACTTAGTTACTTTCCACCACTGTTAATTTCCATTTTATCAATAAAAGAACCATCACTTAGCTATGACGTAAGTTTAAACTGTGCAGAAAGTTGAAGCCAGTGAGCCAGAGGTGTCTAAACTACTCCATAAAGAACCATGTGGCTGCAGGTTTTCATTCCAACCAAGCAGTAGCACACCATGCTTGACTCATTTAATCAACTGATCTCAGTCTTCAGACAGTTGATTGGTCAAATTGTGCACTCTTGATTGGCTGGAACAAAAACCTGCAGGCACACAGCCCTTTATGGAATAATTTGGACATGCCTTCAGTGAGCGATTTCGTAAAAAAAGATGAATTTCTCCAGAGACTGAAGTTTCATTACACACCATGAAAACATTCTTTCAGTTCACGAGTGATTAATCTGCAGGGATGTTTGTGTCTGGCGTCATCAGGCTCTGACTGGAATTATGTGAGTCAGCTCACATAACTTGAAGGCCGCTACCTTAACTGAGACACAGGTAGGACAGACCTCTAAAAAACCCCCACAAAAACAGACCTTAAGGTAGCTGGAGTCAGCAGAGGGCTCCTCAGCAAACCCGCTGCTGTCTGACTGTTGACTGACTGTCCTCAACAGGTCTGGAAAAGACAGAGACAATGAAACATTAGGATTATTTCTGCAGAACTACATCTGTCCAACAGGTGGCAGAGTAGACTCATTTATACTGGCTTGTAAGGATAGGTCAGTGTGTTCTAGCTGAGATCAGAGTGGACTGAGACACAGGATACATGTTCTTATTGTACAGAAACAGATTGGAAACCCTCTCATACGCTGAATAAGATCTTACAAAATCTTACAAATCTTACAAAATATGCTGAATAGATCATTCATGGATTGATCTCATGACAAAATACACACAGTTGAGTTTTTCTCATGCAACAAATGACTCACTGATATTATTTGTATTACTATAAACTAACATGGCTCTAGAGATGTCTGTCTGTCTTCCCACCACCAAGTATGTTGTGTGGCTAATACTTCATAATTATTACTTTAAATAAAGTTGATTAAGTGATTATTTGCGAAGGAGTATATTTTACATAATGGTTTTTAAAATGTTTACTTATTTAAATACTACTTTCACCACTGACTTTCGTTACACAGACAGACAGAAAGCCATTGTTTCATGAGTCTTCTCATTCTTTCCTTTCAGTTAGTCACAAGAGCGTATTTAATTTTAAAACACTAATATGTTCTACTGAGATCTAGGTTTTGATACACTTTTTATATTTGATGTAATAATACAGCTTAATACATTTTTGGCATTGAGTGTTAAGACACAGAAGACGAGCACATGTAAACTGGTTTGAGATGCTGCAAGAAACAGTTAGACTTTTCGGTGTCTATCAGTAGCCTTTTTACACTGGCACTTTTGGCCACGCTGGGTCAAACCATCCCATGTTGATTTTCATTTCCATTGCACAGAGTCACATAGAGTCATTGCCAGGATGGACCACCTCAAAAGTTGGGTCAAAGTTTTCCCAACCTGCCTCCATGTGGGTAGCAGTGACATCAGATGGGCTTTGTCATCATTCAGGGACAAACTGGCTACCTTCCAGTTAAGCTCTCTGCTAACTTGAATAGAGATAAAAATTACTTTCCAAATGTTATTGGACCGAAAAGACACAGTGACCACTTGTCACAGGCCAGCTTACTTCCTGGCGGCTTGAGTAAAAAGTGCAAAGAGAGCTCTGCTTTTAAACGTCATTGACTCAAGACAAGAGCGTCATCAGTTAAAGACACGCTCAAGCCAGCATGTGTATGGAAAAGAGCTATGAGTCTCTGCCGGTTGCCTAGCAGCCTCAAATGGATGACAAGACTCCAGGATGTCACTGTCACTGTCACCAATAAGATGTTAATTAGTAAGCTTTAGAGGTTCTGGTAGATGGCCATGTTTTGGCTTCAGACAGAACCAGTCTTTATGCTAAGCTAACCTGCTGCTAGGCCAGGTATATAATGGACAAATTGACAAACTTCCATTAACATGATCGTTTTATTTCTCAAACATAGTACAGAAGCTTCTGAATTAAGGTCAAACATCAAATTAAGTTTAAAGGCTGAAAAAGTTGAAATCAGAGGTTAATGTGGACTCACCGCTGTTTCTGGAGATTCTAGATAGTGGAGCCTCATCGTCATTACTCTGAATCTGAAAGACAAAATACAGACCGAATTTTAAAAGAAAGAAAGAAAGAAAGAAGCTGCTCAGGTTCAGTATCTTCACACTATCTTCACCAGAGACCTTCGATGAACAGGTCAGTCTATCAAACCACAGCGCTGATATATACTGATACACTGGCTCAACTTCATTAGGATCCTCAGCAAGTAGAATCACCCTAAAAGTGCATTCAAGTAAGACAAAAAAGTATCCTCGACTGATTGAATTGCTTTAAAACCTTATCTGGTCTGACGATGTGTGTCTTATAACGCCAACCGTTTTAGAGATGTGAAGTTAGAGGAATGAGTGACTGGCTGATGTTCTTGTCTTTCAGGCACCTCGTGTAAATCCATCACTCCATCACCTTGGTTTTGCATTGCTTGGTTTTAAAGTTGTGCCACCTTTTTTTGAAGAGCACCTTGAACTCACCCTCATCTGCTTTTAAACTCCTAAAACAAATGATCTTGTTAATGTGGGATTGTGAGATGGTTTTATGGACCAACATTATAGATCCTCCAGGGTACTACAGTGGTCTACAGGTTTCCAAATAAAAATGCAACCAAGGACAACCTTCCAAGTCATCAGTGTGAGAAGAGGAGATAATAGCATATGAATGACATTACACTTCCGAAATTTGGAGAACCCCAGAATAGAAAAGTAGCTACACAAGTACCTCCTCCATGTCGAAAGAGTCTGCGTTCTCTGTTCGCAGCTGGGCCAGTGTGGGCGGAACCAGAGTGGAAGGAGCTTTCTCTGGAGTTGAGGTCATGATCTTCTCATCTCTGATCACCTGGGTTCCTTTCTCTGTTTGTTGTGCCCCATTGGCTGCAGGTCCAGTGCTGCTCTGTTCAGGACTGTTGGGAGGTGAGGTGGATAGTCAGCAACAAACAATACACACAATGACATTAGTGGAAAGTAACATGCACTCAGGTATTGTACTTAGACTTCAGGTACTTGTACTTTATTTAAGTGTTTCTTTTTTATGCCATTTTATAATTCTGATTCATTATATTTATTTCACAACTAGCTAGTTAATAGACCCTTTGAAAATCAAGATTTGATATAAAATATTACACATAAAATAAAATATATTGTCCAACCTGTTTGGCATGTAACCCCTTGTCACATGGTTCAAACAGCTATGATTTGTTAATAGTTACCCAAAATAGTAATTTCCTTTACATTTTTTATAAGGCTCCAGGATGATCCAGCATTTTACTAAAAAAACAAGGCCAATATACATTTGTGTAGCAGGACTTATTTCCCCCTCAGGTGCATCCTGTGAGCCTTTGGAGGGCCTTGACCCCGCATGTGGAACCACTGGACTTAAAAACTTGCTCCACCTTGAGCAGCTACAACAGTAAAATACAAACTGATGAATTAGTATTAACAACATAATAAAGTCATATACAATAATATATGACATAAGGAACATTTTACTGCATAATGGGTACTTTTACTTTTGACACATTTTTCTGATACTTTTACTTAAGTAGGGATTTAAATGTAGGATTTTAACTCTGAACAAAGTATTTTTAGATTGTTATATTGGTACTTTTTTCCACCACTGCAGACTGGTTTCACTATTAAAGTGAACTGTCTGTCCATCAGTACCTGTCGTCTGTCAACTGTTCTGTTTCTCCGTCCCCATTGGTTTCCTCGTTGACCGTTGCCAAAGAACAGCTGTCTTTCTTGCGACTGTGTTTCTGGTAGTCGGGGTCGGTACTGCCACCGTCCTGTTCTGGACTGTGGTGGGCGTGACCATTGATGAGTGTGTGGTTAGAGTGGGAGTGTCCGTTCAGCTGAGTGTCCTGGTTTGGTGTGTGTGCTTCAGGCGATTCAGAGGTGCCAGTGAGCAGGTTGTGTCTGCTGAGGGTTTTCTTGAGGAGTTTGACAGCATTCAGCGCTGAGCTGCTCCTCTTCAGAACAGGAGGTTGCTCATCATTGACTCCTTCACCCTTTTCTCCTCCTAATGGAGAAATGAAATGAGAATAAAAAACATATCATGATATGTAGTGCTTATTTCTTTAACAAACTGCAATTTACATACTTTTTTTCATTCAGATAAAATCAGATTTTACACTGGAGAAATGTGCTTATGTTCGACTTAAATGCTCAAACCTGATCCTGATCAAAGCAAGCAAGCAAAGTTTATGGCACCTTTCATACACAGTGACAAAACGCTTCACAGTCGAATAATAAAATCAAATACTATCAGATCAAATCAAATACCAGATAAATATACAATGAGAATAGACATATGAGGCAAGTTAAAACATAAAATACCAGCTCCTACCTCAATGCCTGTCTGAACAGATGTGTTTTTAGCTGTTTTTTTTTAGAAAAGTCCACAGTCATTCTACAACTACTTAAAAAGTTAAAAAAGCCACTTACTATCCTTTTTGGCTTAAAACTGGTTAAAATATAATTTATGACAGAAACTTCCATCCAGCAGAGACCAAGCCGATGCATGCCCCAACAAACTAAAATGTTCAATGTATTTTCATTGATTAAGACAAGACTAAAACATCCAGAGTTTTCATTATTTTAAACACTACCTTACTTGCATCAATAAACAAAAGTGTCCTAAAGTCCTAAAAGTGAAGTGACCAAATTTCAAATGGACCTTTCATCTCAGGACTAAAGTCTAAACATTAATAAAAATGAATTAATTCAAAAGTTATCCTATGTTTAAAATAAAAAGTTTTGTCTATCACATTTGCTTTCTTCAAATTTGATTATTTTTTGGATAACTAAGCCTGTTATCATCTACCAAATGCGGTCCAGATTTATCATCAGCCCTCCACTGCTGTTTTATTTTGCTATATAACAGTCAAAAATCAGTTTCAGTGTCTCTGTTTGATAGAGACACAAAACTAAAGAAAAATATGTTATCTATCAAACATTGCCCATCTGTGGACTTGCTGTGGTTGCCATGGTTACCTTGGTCCCTGGAGAGGATGCGCTGGACAGGCTGACCAGAAACCTGACTGTAGAGCTGGAAGAACTCATTAGCTACTGTAGTTAGGACCTCGATCTGACGGAAACGACCTGGGAGAAACACACAGAGACAAAACCACAGTTATGCTGTGCTTCAAAGAGACCAAACAGTGGAAGAATTAAAACAGACAAGACAATATGTACCCAGAAAATATGAACTTGTTAACACTAATGATTTGGATTGTCTGTTAAGAGCTCTTAAGTTTAGGAGACACAACAGCAAAAGCATTTTCTAGGCAGGACCCAGATTCTAGAAGCCTATTGGGTGGGGTTTATCCTGTTTTGATGGAGCTAGGCTATCAGTTTCCCCCTGCTTAAAGTCTCATTGCTAAGCTAAGCTAACTACATAGTGGACATATTTCTGTATTGGATGAACCGAGATGAAACTGGTTTCTCTCTTCTCTTCGCACTCTAAAGGCCCTGACACACTTAGTAATGAAGTTGAAGGCCAGCCAATTTAGACTTCTGGAGAGCCAAGAAAGCCTGCATTAATATTTTGACCATGTCAGGCATTTAGGTGGTGGCGCAATACATATGAGGTCATCGGAAAGATGCAAATTCGCCTGGAGCAGTGCAAACGGATTTCAGTAGTTTCATAGATCTGCTTCATCAACCTACACAGAAAAGAGGAAAAATGAGAGAGACTGGAGAATAATAACAGAAAGAACTGTACACACAGACACACTCCAACAGACATGGTTGAGTGAACTGGTTGATAGTGACCTTAACGCTAATGTAACAGCGAATAAACAGAAACAGTCCAGAAGTCAAACTTTTCTGCATTCTGCCTGAACACCCCATTACAATGTGACTGCTACTACCATCCATGTCTACAAACCAAACAATCTGATTACAGCACAAAAACATCTGATAATCAGATTGAAATCTCATTTATTCAGCCTAATATTGTGCTTATGTTAGTCCATATCCTGTTGGGTGTATTTTGATTGAGTTATCATTAGTAGAAGCTGTTGTAGCTGCTGCTAAAATCACTTAAGATTAAAGGAATATGTTGATTGAAGAGTTGTTAGTTCTATGACTCGACTAACCAAAAATCTCACCATTTTTGGCTATTTTTTATGGATGTAGTTAGGTTGTAGTTGTTTGGGTGTTTCCTGGTGCTAGCTTTTTTTTTAACAACTCACTCCAAAAAGATGTATCTTAAGAACTCTATCTAAAAGTCACTACAGAATAAACTACTGAGTGTTTATTATACAGGAGTAAAAGAAGTAGTAGGCATAAGGGAGTGATTTTGGACAGATTACTGCACTACAGTGGTGAAATAACCATTCATTCTTGAAAAAAAAAGTTATGATTGGAAACTGATGAGGCTTGGAATTTGCAGTAAAAGACTAAAAAAAGCACAAAACTTCATGTTGGGACTGAACACAGACGTCAGAGTCACTCCTCCCTCCTTCCTTCTTCTGTGGTTGTGTAAATCGAGCTGTCAGTCTCGTCTCTAACAGGATGATGACTTACATACTCTCCTTCCTTCCGTACTTGTTCCTCCACCCCTCCATCCCTCGCTGTCTAAATACTTGTCAGTATGTTATGAAACACCGACATCTGTCTTCTGTCCATTCCTCTGATGTCATCACCTGAAATACATACAGGCCTGCTCTCTCTTATTCTCTCACCTCTGTCTTGACCTTGAATTCCTCAACAACAAAAAAGATTTGATTAAGTTGAAGAATTTCATTGGTGGCAGTTGGTCTCCCAACTCCAATTTAGGTGATTTTCATTTCAGCTGAAACACTGCAACTTCCTGTCTGGGTGAAAGAAAACTCCTGTAGCTACTGTTGCACTGCTTTAACACTACAGTCAACTAGGTACCGTAAAGCCTGACCAACTCAGATGTGAACATGAATACAGGACTTTTTTAACAAGGTCATTTTTTTGACATTTATGAAAGACACACAGACGGACAGGAGACATGGAGTGAGAGGGGGATTACTCGCAGCAAAGACCATTTACTTATTCAAAACTGATCTGAACTGATATTGAAAGATAGCTAAGGTTTTTTGCCCAAAACAACACAGCTAGAGACATATAACTTAGCCACACACAATAAACAATCTCTAAAACAAACTCACAAAAAAACTAAAAAACACAGACAAATAAAAAAAAAATACATTTTCAAAGCTCTAATCCTGTCTAACAAAAATGTGTCCATTTTTCAGTTATTTCTTTTTATATGCCTTCTTTTTTACTTCAACTTTGGGTTGCAGCAGCTAGCAAAGTGATTAGCAAAGTGATTAGCAAAGGATGCATATGTTTAGATGTTAGCTAGCATACAGTAGGTGTGCAGAGGTTCAACAGTTCTCTAAAAGTCCACATTTCACTATGAGACCCTTGACAGACCACATAAACATGCAAGAAAAGGATGACAAGATTGATGGGGGAGCTGAGCTAACATTCCTGCTAGTGGGCTAATCTGCTAGCATGTTTACTGCCACCTGGCCACTGCAATTTTTACAATGTTATCTGACTGAGTTGTGGGTTTGACCATGCTGTTTAATGAGGAGTTTATGGAGGAACCCCACTGGCTCCAAAGAAAGTCTGATAGTATAGAAGTCTTTAAGACAATGAACAGTAAACGGTTTCGTAATGAGTTTATGGTCTCAATCACTAGATTCAAGTCTTCTTCAATATATAGCATGAAAATTCACGGAGTTAATTATTGTCCCATTTAGAGTAAAATAGAACATTAAACATGATGCTTTAGGGTGTGGCTAGAAGTCGCAACTACAGGGATAATGTTTGGATAAGGAATGTAACCATGGTGTAATCTCAGTCACGGCAGTACTAGCATAGCTGTAGCGGTCACTATTTCACAGGATGCACTCAGTTCATGAAAGTTAATTGTAACATTTTAGTCACCTAAAAACATTTTGTTAAGCTTTAAAAAACCTTGTAAGGAGTCAGCTCCATTCTAGTAAGCACCTTTTATAAAAATGTTTTTTCCTGTTTTTCACTAGTGAAAATTTGCATTAATAGCATTTAACCATAGACTGTATATGAACCATGCTAACTGTGCTAGCAACTAGTGTTACAATTAGCTCCAACTTCTGACTCCAGAAATCCAGGATGGTGTTGGTCAAAATGCAAACTAGAGGCTTTAAAACAGTGGTCCACAAACCAGTGGCTGACATCACAGTGGCTACGTCCATTATTTCTTTTACCGTCTAATCTCTCATTACTATCTGACCAACATATTTTGAATACGTCACATTAGAGAAGTTGAAGACTACTGAACTTCCGTTTCATGGTGAAAAAAATGGTTAAAAATAATCTAGCAGAAGCCTTAAAATGAAAATAAGCTCGAGTGATTCTAATACAGGTAAAAGATGCTGAAATTAAAGTAAGGAGACAAAGACACGCCAGGCAACCTATAAATAAATCCGAAAGAAATGAACTATAAAAGCTGCACTAATAAATAAAACATGGCCAACTAACTGGCAGGAGGATTTCACATTATCACAGCGTAACCGACATCAATTCCTAATCAACCAAAACAAATACCAAAGTAAATGTGTGTGTTTGTCTGAAAGAAACATAGCACAATTTATCATTATCAGTCTTTTTCCACTCTTTTAATACAACCAGGAAAATCAGTCAGGCTTCTATTTTAATAATGGATCCACTGACTCTGTGTAAAGTGAAAGGAGTCATTCACAGCATTGCAGTTTTGGTATACAGCACATTTACTGTATATTTCAGTCTCAGTGTTCTCATCCAAATCATTCCCAGCAGCAGTAGCAGCTGTCTGTTAGTTAGAGACTAACTGGTGAACACTGGCGTCTAAAAAGCCAGATACCCAATTAGATTCATTAGGTGGATACAGACATGAGTGATGATAATGTTTCTCTGTGTCTGCTGGAAACTGTTTCCCATATCAACTTTATAAACCTGATAATATTTCAGCTGTGTTCTTCAGTTATTCTTCTCAATTAGTAATTAATACGGCTTTTAAAAAAGCTATAAGTGGAAGAAGCAAATAACGTGGTCAGTCCTCAGTCGTACAGTTCAGTTACACATCTGCACATGACTACAGAACATGAACCTCTTATTACAGCAGACATGTGTGATGATAAGTTACACTGTGTGAGTGTGTTTCCTGCTGACTGCTGACTCGGCACTAACGCTTCATTCGGAGGGTCCTAAAACAGGAAGTGAGGAATAAGAGAAAACGTCTCTCTCTCTCTCTCTCTCTCTCTCCCTCTCTCTCCCTCTCTCTCCCTCTCTCTCCCTCTCTCTCCCTCTCCCTCTCTCTCCCTCTCTCTCCCCCTCTCTCCCCCTCTCTCTCCCCCTCTCCCCCTCTCCCCCTCCCTCCCTCCCTCCCTCCCTCCCTCTCCCAAGAGATTCTTTCTGTTGGTGAGAACAGAGCTTACATAACAAACAACAACACACACACACACGTGTTCGGGATCTGGGGGAACCGATGGAGGAGTATGAGAATGTTCTGGAAAAGAAGAAAAAGCTTCCAGGAACCGCAGGCGGACCAGAGGCTGTTTAAGGAACAGTTCACACTAAAAATACAGATTCAGACCTGATCTGAGTCACTGCAGCTTTTTATAAAGTTAGTTACTCGTGGGTGTTAGGCTGCTTCTGTGCAACTTTAATGACCACTTCAAAAATAGAACAATAGAACTCCAGCAGATAATCTCTTACCATGCTTCACTCTGCCAAACTTTAATAATTAATCAGACAACAAAACTACTAAATATATACACCCTTAATCAGGTATGAGGTGATCCTACAAAGTCAAATAAAAAAATCTTAACCTCCATTAGATTTAAACCAGCCATTTACCACATCAGGTTCCACTACTCTTGCCAAAGCTGACAACGCCCACTTCAGGGGCAGGTGTGCAGAGTTGAGAAATTTGGGGTTGTGTTTGAACTTCTCTCTCAATCTCTCCTTTTTTCATTTTTTCACACACTTGCATCACTTTTCATGTGTATGAGTGCAACACTGACGCCTTTGAAGGCAGACAGTCCTAATGTGTGTACAGTCATCCTTATTCTTGTCTCTTTCAACGACTCTTTCTTTTCTTTTTAAACTTCAGAACAACTAAAACAAACACGCCTTAAGGACATAAAGGCCTGGATGACCTGCAACTTCCTGCTACTAAACTCTGAAAAAACGTTATTGTACTTGGCCCCAAATACCTTAGAAACACACACACTTCCCGTAAAATCTAGAATATAATTTCAAATCCTTCTCCTCACTTTCAAAGCTCTTAATGGTCAGGCTCCATCATATCTTAAAGAGCTTATAGTACCTTATGTACCTACTAGAACACTGCGCCCCCGGCATGCAGGTCTACTTGTGGTTCCTAGTATCTCTAAAAGTAGAATGGGAGGCAGAGCCTTCAGCCATCAGGCTCCTCTCCTGTGGAACCATCTTCCAGATCTGGTCCGGGGGGCAGACACCCTCCCTACATTTAAGTAGGCTTACAACGTTCCTTTTTGATGAAGCTTATAGTAAGGGCTGGGGCCGGCTGCGGCTCCTAGTTTATGCTGCTATAGGCTTAGACTGCCGGGGGACTCCATTCAATAACCTAAACTTCTTCCCCAGAGTTGTCTGTGCTTTCTCGTCTCACAGGTAATCTGGGCCTGTAGACGCCCGGATGACAGATTCCAGTCCCGGACCTTCTAGCTTCATTGTTGATTTTCATTGTGCTTCTCTCTCCTTTCCTTCCTTTCTCTCCTCTCTACCCCAACTGGTCGAGGCAGATGTTCTCCCACTCTGAGTCGGCTTCTGCCTGAGGTTTCTTCCTGTTAAAAGGGAGGTTTTTTCTTGCCACTGTTGCCAAGTGCTTGCTCATGTGGGAATGTTGGGTCTCTTTAAAGTTAAATCCTGAAGAGTTCGGTTTAGACCTGCTCTATGTGTAAAGTGCCTTGAGATAACTCTGTTGTGATTTGGCGCTATACAAATAAAGATTGATTAATTAAAACAAACTTGACGACATGTCATGCAAACTAGTTATTTTGATATACTGACACTGTTAGATTTAATGTCCAATCAGAAAAGCAATCTGTAATGTAAACAGGAAATGCGTGGAGGATTAACTTGCAACAGAATGTCCAAAAATAATAATCTTAAACTGGCTTGATAATCTACTGTCAAAGATTTTGGCAAACATTTTTTGAACAAAATGAAACAGTCCTGGTGTGGTTCATGTAAGAGCAAAGCAGACTAACTACAGGACTGTGTGAGAGCAGTAGACCTGTCGCAATAACTACTTTTGTTGGACAATATATTGTCTCAGAAATAAAAATAATAAACAGAGTTATTTACCTTTAATTCTTCTACAGTTTCAACTCAGGACGTACACAGTGAGGAATGGAGGACACTACTTGTTTAGCCAATGTGACACGAATAGCCTCTTAGCTGCTAATGTGAAGTGTGCCAATACTGACGTCAAAAACAATGATCAAAATCATGTCCATGTATCATATGATAAGTCCATATATAGACATGATGATGTTGATAATTATGTTATTGTATGATAAGTTGATAAAGTAATTATTGAGTTTAGCATAAATTCAAAATCTAAACCATAATTGAATGCAGCGATTCAAGACAGCTTTACCTTCAATTATGGAGTTCTACAAATAAGACAATAACTGTAAGCATGGAGTCATATGGACTGACTGGAGAACTTCATTGTATAGCCTCAGAGTCATTTTTCCTCCTTTTTCCAACAACAACATACAGCGCTAGTATTGTACCATTATGTGCTGTAACAACTTCAGAACATTACTTCAAAATAACTTTGTATTGCTCTCAAACAATTGAACGTTAGAGCATTCTGACAGTGAACAACTTTCTCATTAGCTCTTCTGCGTTCTCACAGCGGCCCGTTCACTAGTTTTCTTGTCATCATGAGTTGGATTTCTGCCCGTCACACTGTGCTTCCACTAAATGTTGGCCTTTTCTCCTCCTGACTCAGTTCATTGAGCTTCAGTGTGCGTGCTAGCAAATAGTTTGTGACTCATTTAGTTGTTATCTGCAAGAGAACACGAAAACTAGGGCCTTTTCATCTTGAGGAAAGCAGATGGTCGCGTATGGATTTTGTGAGCAGCCGGCCCCTTTCTTCACATCATGTTGTTTGGTTTAGGATTCAACATCCAGGCTTAATGCGTCCAGTGACCAATAGGCTGATAACACATCTGAATGACTTTATCGGTCTCATTTACCTCAAACAAACTAGTGGAACTGGCGTTGAGGTGTAAAATCAAACCTTTGCAGACCAGAAGTGTTTTCAGCTATAGAGTGATTCATCTTCTTGCACACAGAGGATCTTTGGTTGAGCCTTTTTTTACAGCACCAAGACAGTTAAACTGTCAAGAAGAAGAGAATCAGCCGTGTGTGTGTGTGTATGTATGTATGTGTATGTGTGTGTGTGTGTGTGTGTGTGTGTGTGTGTGTGTGTGCGTGCGTCTGGGACAAACAGATCTTTGTCCTTGCTGACCGTGTTGTCCAGGCAGTTGGCAGAACAGCTAGAGAGCTGAGGCACCCCACAAAACACCACAATAATACTGGGAACAGGACACACACACACACACACACACACACACACACACACACACACACACACACACACACACACACAGTCTCTGAGCTTCACTTCCTCTGTTACAGTTTGAGGACGTGAACTTCTGAGCTTCTCACCACTAACATGGTCTAACAAGCCACCACCTGCAGCACTGATGTGTTTGTGTTGAGCACACTGAGGATGTAGAGGAGACAGCAGCTAGAAACACACATACAGCACATACAGAGACACTGTAGGCAGTATAGAGGCACATACTAGTCAGAGCATAGTTAGGGTTCTCCAGCTCCATCCGCTGCATCTGCGCTCCCAGGTAGACCTGCAAGAACCACAGGAATACATGTTATTATTTTATAGTATTAGAGTCTGGGGGCACCTACCACACTGTTAGTATAGCTTTACAGATGTAACTTGTATGCAAGGAATTCTGGTGCACTCTGAGATGAAAATAGCGGGAAGAGGTATATCATGTTCAGTTTTGTTCTGTAGTTTCAATAAAAGCTGCTGTGGGTAACTTACAACAATGACACAAACCCTGCAAATACAGCCCCTCTTTCTTCTTTAATCAATACTGTGTCTGACGGTAAAATACACACTGATATCATTGCAAAGTATCACATCATTTGACCTGCATTGAATTATGCTTGTAGCACACACAAGATATAGAAAGATATACTTGTCCACATAGTGAATGTCATATACTGGCTACCTTTCTGAAGAGCTGATTCACACAAAACATAGGTAAAAAACACAATATGCCTCAAGTGTTTAATATACTGGTTAATACACTGGTTACAATGCATTCAAAAGCACACTGCTGTCATCCTATAGTAATTAAATAGAGACAAACTTCATTTTGTATTGCACCACATTCACATGTTGCTGTTGTTGGGGAAAACTATTCTAAAGATAGTATGTCTCAGTTCAACATTTAGTTGATTTGGATGAGTTAAGGTAACACTACTGTAGCATAGTTACACCAGCCAGTTTGACTCCATGTAAGAACTGCAGGAGAAATCTTACAATAATAACACAGGTGTTACGGGGGGGGACTTATTTTTAAAAGGTGGTGACATGACTTTAGCGCTGCATGATGACGTAACCGACAATTAAATTCACAGACTAATTTTCTCATCCATTTTTGTCGACACCGTCAACTAGTTGTTGCACCCCTACATGACTTGACAAACTTTTGATGGATGGAAATAATGGCACAGAGTAACATTTGTCAGAAGATGAAAATAGACAGTGAACAATCACATTATCAACAGCGAGAAGATGGAGTTTTCTTGTAAAATCTTTAACATGGCTCTTATTTTTGATGCAGGATTGGTTGTTGACAGTGTTTCACACAGTATATAACATTTCCCCACAGCAGGACAAAACTAAAGAGGCAGTTTTTGAAGGGAGTTTTGGGCTGGATTTAGTCTGAATACATAAATAGGATAGGACTTTTGTAGGAGTGTGTTTGTGTAAAAGACTGCTGTGTTCTGAGCGATCAGAGTTAGGAACTTTGTCTGTCTGCTCTCTCTTTGTCTATGACGCCATTAAGTAAACACACCTGGAGTCACAGTTTGTATACATTGAAAGTCTTTTAAAAATACGCTGCATTTCATTTGGAGTTCCACTAAAAAGTCTGTACCTTGATGTCAATGCCTCTCGCTGTGGAGGAGTTGTTGAAGAATCTTGAGGGAACCTTAGAGGACAGGTCTGGTTCTTCCCGGCCGAAACCAAGATTTAAGAGGATCTCCTCTGGGTCCTCCTCGTACAGGTCCAGCAGCTCTGACACACTGTGGGTAAAACACACAGACAGTCAGTCAGTTAGTGAGTCAGCCAGTCAGTGGGTGAGTTAGCTGGTGAGTTAGTTGGTGAGTTAGTCTGCTGGTTGGTTAGTCAGTCTAACCGCAGGGTGTGGAGGATCTCCTCTGGTTGCTCCTCAGACTGCTCCAACACCTCTGAAACACTATGAAGACACAGACAGCCAGTTAGTATGTCTTACTCACAGCTTGCTGTTAGTGGGTTAGTTAGTGAGGTCTTTATTTGGTTAGTGAGGTAGTAAGTAGGGATGGCTCGATGCAACTTTTTCATGTCCGATACTGCAACTTGGAATATCTGCCGATACCGATATCAAACCAATACACCTTCTTTTCTCCTGTGTTAAGTTGTTAATAATACATATAGTTTGTATAGATGTACTTTGCTTAATATGGACATCTAAAAATACCATGTTCAAACTGCAACAAATATTCTGCTCCCCTAAACGAAGAAATAAAATAGCCCATGATGTTCCTCAAGCCATAAACTTCAAATCAGTGCAAACTGCAAACTTGAATGTTTTTCTTTCACATATAAACCTCTGGGGTTGAACTGTATGTAAAACAAGCAACACTAAATGCAACGAGGAGACATTATGCATATATGGTTTCCCAATCTGACCATTTTTTGTGTATTATTTTATCATTATTAAGGCAAAATAACTCAATTTATGTCCATCCACATTATAATGAACAGGCTATAGGCTTAATATTAGTTTGCATCCAGCGTGTTGCGTGGATTTCATTACATCTGCTGCACCGCTGCTACCACAATTATGAAATGGTAAGTTTATACATTCAGTGACTGTGATCCTCATAAAAGTAATATTTTACAAATCTCCATTATATAAACTAACGAAATTCGTTAACGCAAGTCATTTAGTGACTTCCGAGTCATTCAGTTAAACTAAGTCTGTTCTATAGCTGCTCCGCTGGAGAGGCTGTGAGAGTGAATGATCATTGGAAGTGATCATTGGAAGTGATCAAACTTTCTTACTTTTACTGGAGTAAAGAGTTGAATCAGTACGTATCTGTACTACTTTTGCCTCCTCTGCAAACCACATAGGCAACTTTTCTCTTCCTTGCGTGCAAAGTAATTCCACACAGCTGACATGACAAGAGTGCTAGGTTGATTCACTGTCACTGTGACCCGCTGCAGCAGCTGTGTTTCTGTTTACTGCATTTTGCGCAAAGTAAAGTTGAGCATTTGGGGTTAGGTATCGGATCGGATGGGCTATAGTTGTTTTTTTCAATGTTCGAGCCTGAAATTTTGACCAATATCGGACCGATACCTATCCTGAGTATCGGATCGAGCCATCCCTAGTAGTAAGTAAGTGCAGCTCCACAGCCTCCCTTTAGATTTCGACAATGCTTGGCCCAAACCAGCTCCTCAACTGTTCCACCTAGAGCAGTACCATCTCCACCTCGCTAAGTTGTCCTGTGAATATTGTGGCCCAAAAATGACCCAATTTCCAGTGACTTTTATAAAAACTTCAACCGTTTTTGTCTCGTTTTGATTATAATTTCTCGTTATATATTTCATGGTATATAAAGGGTACCTGTGAGAAGAAAAAACGGTTTAGAGATCTCTTACAATCTCAGGTATGTCCTGTTTATAGTCAGTTACTCTGTAGGCAGCTAGCCAGGCAACTCTTCTGACTTGTTTTTCTCCTAAATGGAGGCTATGATGTAACCTTAGTGTTTCCTGCCATGTGATGTGATGCTGGCAAAAAGCTACATAAACTACTGCTTTTAGGTATTAGATAGTGAATTGAAGAAACTTGGCCACAGTTACACACAGCTTGAGGGCAAAGTAATGCCTGAGAATGTAAGTGCCAGTTATTTTATGCAGATAACTGTGGTGAGTGGTAAAATTGGAAAGTATTCTGCCTTGGCCATCTTCTTGTGGCCAAGGCACAGATTGCACCCTTTGGACTGGTTGAATGTGTGATCACAAGTTTCACAGATTTCTGGAGGGACTGTTTGATAAAGTACACCCAGGTTTGCATTCAGCGCTGCCAAAAAATGGTGAACCCATTGAAGCTTCTGCATCACACACTGGTGTTATAAGCTCCTACTGTAGCTGTGGAGGAATTCAGCATTGTATAATAGAGCTTTATTGGCTCTGAGAAACTCGTGGTGTTTCTATATGTCTCTGCTCTGGTGGCCTTTAACCACCATATGCCTGGTTTTCACCTGACACAACCATCAAAGTAGTAGTGGATGGATTACCCATGATGCATCAGCCATTACCCTTGATGCAGCAATCATTACACACAAAACACCACTCGACAATGAATGTATGACAAGAGCTGGATAGGGCGCTGCTGCTTAGCCTTGTAGCCAATTTGACCCAGTGGTCAGTCACAGTATTGCAGCACAAAAAATCTTCCCCATTGACCACCATTGTAAAAGAAACATCTGTAAAACTGTTGACAGGACACCTCGAACAGCAGACAAGTTTGATTATGATTCTTTCTATTATGAATGTTTATCCATGGAGGTTTTATAGTAGTAAAACCTTCCTGAAGCCGAGAAAACTGATTTAAAAGTCTGTGACGTCATCACAGTCTAATGTTTGTGGGCCGAGAAGGAACCTGCTGTTTAGAAACTACACCAGCTGAACAATTCTGACAGTACTGAATTGACGCCGCTTTTTCCCCCGGTATCCAGCTCTTATAATACAGCCATACTAGGGATGGGCATGATTAATTGATTGATCGACAATTGATCGTTAAGAATTTTGATGATCACGTGAACATTTTATTGATCAAACCCTGGTATCAAATAGAGGTTGTGTTGCATAGTGTGAGTCTTGAAGCAATCCAATGAATTTCACTATGTGGCAGCAATGAGACATCTTACCAATGGGGGGCGATATTTGACAGAGAAAACGGCTCAGCTACCCACAAGCTGCCGTAGATATCAAACGTAAACATGAAGAGGTCAAGGAGAAGTTAGGCGTGGGACCTCTTCAAACTAAAATATGACGGAGTTCATTGTAAACCCTGCACTTTGGCCAGGCGACCCAGGATAGCACCACAATGCCTCTGCATCCCGGCTACTTCAGTCCCCTAGGAGCGGCTGTTTTCAGCTGCTCGACTGACTGTCACCA
This sequence comes from Scomber japonicus, assembly GCF_027409825.1. Classification (NCBI taxonomy): domain Eukaryota; kingdom Metazoa; phylum Chordata; class Actinopteri; order Scombriformes; family Scombridae; genus Scomber; species Scomber japonicus. Next base: position 30,012,447 of record NC_070588.1, read on the forward strand.
GGCTGTGCATACTGATCCCTGAGCATGCTAACATGCCAATCTTCCTCAACAAGAATCAGTAGGCTGTAGGAGTTACTTTACTTTGTGAGGAGTGGATAGTCACCACTGCAGCCTTTACAGGGTTTCCGCTACAGTCATTTAGGAGTGGCGGCCGTCGCTCCTAAATTATAGCCGCCGCTCCTTCAAATCTCTCTCTCTCTTTTTTTGTTTTAACTGTTCACCGCTGCATCTCTCCACCTTCACAGCGGAGGCCTGTCCAGTACTCGCCAGCACTAAGGTAAACTAGGAACTTTGAGGTTATGCGGTTGCGGCGCCGCCGCTCCTACATGAATGTAGCAGAAACCCTGCTTTAGGTGAGTTACTCTTGTTGTTTTATGTGGCTCTAGGTAAATAAGCATAATTGTGAAGTCCTGATGATCGATCAAGGAAATGTATTCAAATGCCCATCCCTAATCCATACACTAGCCTCCATCTGCTGGAGCACTACCCAAACCCCTTGCTCCATCAGACAAACTTCCCTGCTTGGACATCATCACCTTACCCAGCCCACCCACCACCAGTAAAATCATCATCCTCCCAAAACACAGTCAGTTCAACGGTTAACTCTCCAAACAAGCACAAATCGACTGATGCGCTTAGAGAGTAAAGTATTTATTGTATTGACCACACCTGTTTCAATGATGGAGATCTTAAAAAACTGTACACCCACAATTTTAGATAGAGTGGTCACACTGTGAGCTTTTATTATTAATATTCAAACCAGTCAGATGTCACTGGGCAGAACTAGGGGTGGAACTGGGGTGGAGTTTGGGCAGAGCCTGGTTTACATAATATCAGTAAGTGGCTTCAGTTAGCTACAGAATGGAAACCACCTGAATACATGAGTTATTAGTAATTTGAGCAAAGAATGACTTTCCTGCCTGACTTTCCTGCATGACTGTTTTTTAAGAAGCTGAAGAAGTGAATTTGTCCAGTATTTCACAAGAAAAACTATTAAAAATCAATTAATTATATATTTTTTTTAATTCTCATACCTTTAATCACATTTTACACAATTGTTTTTTATCTTTGGATCTCCACATCATATTCCTCAGTAAAACGGTGTTTGGTCTTAGCGCCAAAAGATCATCTACAGTTACATTTACACCTCTGATCAGGTACAAACAAAGATCTCTGTTGTGTCATTTCATTTGGTTTGAAATTATTAACAGCCCGCTGTGTCTCCACTCTTCTCTACCTGACATCAATGCTTTACTTCTTGCACAAACATCCATGAGTGTGACTGACGGCTGACGGTGTGAACTTACCTGGAAACAGTGCTGCTCTTCCCAGATCCTGTGGAGTTCATACTTCTTCCTCTTTCTTTATATTGACTCCTTTTATGATCGGCTGCAAGACCAAAATTACTACTACACACATACACACACACAGGATAGAGAGAGGAGAAACCAAGTTACCAACAAGCTGGAAATAAATGCACAATTGAACTTTATTTGCTGAACAAAGAGAGGAGAATACAATTATTTACCAGGATTCAGTTTTCTTGTTAGTGGACTGAAGATGGTTGGCTGTGGACACAGACAGATAAATAAAGATTACTCAAACATTGATAAGAACATGGTTGTACTGATCAGACTGAAGGAAGGCAGGATCAGAAGTGACGCTGATGTCATGCCTATATTAGGGCTGCAGCTATTGACTCTTTTCATTATCAGTTTATTTATTTATTTGGATAAATTGTTTAGTCTATTCAATGTCAGAAAATAGCCAAACATGCACATCACAAGTTCCCTCAGAGCTCAAGGTGACTTTTTCAACGAGCTTCTTTTGTCTGATAATTGGACTGCGTGTTCTTTTCATTAGTCAGTCAGACTAATGAATGAATGAATGTTCATGTTAGCCATTTTTCTGTATGAGAGGGAGCTTATTGTGGCAAATCATCATCCATCAAGTCAATGACATTTTTAGTTGACAAAGAAGCTGTGGTTGTGACCTATTTAAATTTTTGAAGAAAACAAAATCAGAGACGTGGGCAACAATTCAGAAGTCTGGAACCAGGCTAATTCAACAGTCCAATTATATAAAACAGAGAAAAACAAAAACATCACATGAGAAAGCTGGAAAAAGAAAAATGTTTGTATATTTCACCATGCTAGGGATGATTGGTCATTCAGTCCACCACTTTGGTCCAGACTGAAATATCTCAACTACTGGGTGGATTGCCATGAAATGTGGTTGCAGACATTCATGGTGCTTAGAGGATGAAGACTAATGATTTAAGTGATCCCCTGACTTTTCTCATAGCATCACCAGCAGTCTCATCTTATCCTATGACTTATCTTTATATTTAAAAGATGGACTGGCAGAAAATTGAACAGATTTCTGTAAATAAGTGAAAAGCATTTTTTTCTCTTAGACAGAGCTGCTGTTATTATCCTGTTGTCCTGTAATCATACGTTTTATAAAGTGTAATGAGGCTGTTGCAATTTTACACTCAAAATAAACTTTCATTCTTGTTTTTTTCAGGATGAATCCTAATGACTCTGATTAGCTACTGACTTTTTATCAAATTTGAATTTGTCCAATACTTTAGTCTTTTTATGACCAAATACCTGCAAAAACTGAAGTAATTCCTGTCAGCTTTGAATGCTTTATTTTATATAATGAGTTTATTTGTCAGGAACTGTGCACATTAATAAACATTACTGTAAAAATGCCAGAATTAGCTCAAAGGCTAGTTGAGCTAATTCTGGCAGGCTAAGTTGGCAGCCTAAATCAAAAAACTAAATCAAAAACACTGTTTGTAAGAGATGTCAGTTATAAATAATAACAATAAATATAAAAAAACAGACTGATATAAGCAGAACATAATAAAAGCAGAGTATCAGCACATTACAGTAGTACTGCTATTGTGAGCATGTTAGCACGCTTACTTTAGCATTTAGCTAATGCACTGCACTGCATGGCCTCACAGAGCAGCTAGCTTTGAACCTGCTCTTTAACGAACCAGTGGAGAACCCTTCACAGACCCAATTAAAGTGACTTGGATCTGAGATACAGGGTAGAGATTTTTAACTGACCATTTGCTAAACGCCTCCTCTTTATAGCAACTGTCTAATCATAGCTTAGCAGCAGAACTCTGGCCTGGCAGTCCTGTAAAGCTTGTGGTAAGAACCATACTTAAGAGTTTTAGCCTTGTTCATGACTAACACATCTACATGCAGTACTTTCCCACTCTGTGACAGCTGATGCTATCAGAGTTTACACTTCAGCGACCTGTTACCTGAAATAGCCTCACATTTGCATAACACATAAACTAATCCTCATCCTAAAAGCCTCCTCTTTTAAAACAGTAAAAGTGAAACATAGTATACATAATCATGAAAGGGTCAAAGCTCCAGCAACGCCTGTAGTATACAGAACAACTTCATTGTTAAACCAACACATTTCAGCTTGTGGCCCTTGGTCATCATAAAACACATTACAAACAGCATTTAAATAGAGTTAAAAAGCAGAAAAAAGTGTGTGTGTGTGTGTGTGTGTGTGTGTGTGGTATCCTTCCTCTGTACATTTATGAATCCAAGTAACATTTCCATTTCTTCTAATATCTGTTACCCTTCTCTGTATCATGTCTCAGGGAAAATGTTAATCTTTCCATATTGTGAATTTATTTTACTATTTCTATCCAATCCAAGATTGTCATACACTCACTGCTCAGCCATTTCCTGATTATTGCTTTTTTGCCACTTGCTAGTAATATTTGTAAAAGGTATCTGTCTAGATATATAACACTGAAACTAAGATCAAGCTCTAAGTTGATAGTTGATCTGATTGCTGTTATTAGATCTACCCAGTATGAAGTGATATTTGGACACTCCCAGAATATGTGGAAGTGGCCAGCAGAGATATTACACTTTCCATATTCTAGATTGTTGGTCTGCCAGGTGACTTCCCTGAACTAAAAGTGGTGGACTGTGTCCTGCAAATATTAAGCTAACTGTATGTTAGCTTCTTTCTCCCATCTTGTTTTTATGTACATTGTAGAAAGACCCCTCCTCTCCATAGGTTTTAATGTTTTTTTCCATAATGATGTCTCAGTTGGAGATATCTGAAGAAATCTCTTTTCTCCAGAACATAGGTTTCTGAAAGTCGTTAAAAGGAGTCTAATCCAGTGTCAAAGGAAGTATTGCAGTATGAGGTGATACCCAAAGCTAATCAGTGTTTGAATCTGCTGTCCAGTTCGGCTGGTGGGACATCCATATTGTGTGCCATCCAACTTAATATTCAGACATTTCTCTCAAATTTTGAGTCTCTAAGCTTTTTGTGCCAGATGTTAAGAGGGGTTACAATCCGGTTACTCACTTTACTTAAACGTTTTTTTTTGAGAGTTTTGTCTTCCAATAAAGACTGGAGAGGTACATTTATTCAATTCTGTTCCAAATCTTCCACTTTGCGTCACACTCCGGATCACGCCAACAGACTTGTAGTTATCTTCCAAACAGGGCAAGGCCATTCCACCTTTATGTTTAGGCAACTGTAAAGTCTGATATCTAATCCATGGTTTCTGTTTTCCCCAAATAAATGACGATATCGTCCTATTCCATTCATTAAATTGGTTGGGAGGTACGTCAACTGGCAGGTACTGAAAGAGGGATAAGAGCCTGGGTAGTATATTTATTTTAATTACATCTATTAGGTCATACATATTCATTGGTAGTAACGACCAGGTATGTTTTGATATCTGTTGTAATGTTTGTATAATTGTGGTCATAAATAGTAGTTAAATCTTTTGGTATTTGTACTCCAAGATATTTAATTGTGTTACCTGTATTCTTAAATTTTACATGTCCTATAAATGTTCTTGTGCGGTTCCTGATTAAAGGTCAAAGTTTGGCTTTTGTGTAAATTCTATTTGTAACCACAGTATGAGCCAAATTCTTTAAGGAAGTAATAGTCATTTGGGAAGGCTTATTTTGGGATTAGTAAATGTCATAAGAATATAATTTGCGTACAAACAAATGTTATGTTCTGTGCTTCCAATCAGTATGCCTGATATATTTTCGTCCTCTCTTGTCTGTAATGGCTCAATAAAAAAATGAAAAAGTGTGGGACTAAGGGGGCATTCCTGAAGACAACCCCTTTTCAGAGACAGTCTTAGATAAGGACTCATTCATTTTAATTCTGGCTGTGTGTGAGCAATACAGGAAGTTCAAAACCTTAATTACCTGATTATTAAATCTAAAATGTTTAAGATCCAAATATAGATAATCCCAACAGACTGAATCAAAAGCCTTTTCGGCGTCAAGACTTATAAAAACAGATTCCATAATTATTATTTCTCGCATTGGTCAATGAGGTGGAGAGCCTGCCACACATCAGCTGTTTATCATTTCCTGGTGGTCTGTATACATTCAATAATATGATTCATCTATTATCAATAGACCCTTCGACCAACAAGTAACATCCTTCTTTATCTGTAATTTGTGAGGAAAACTGGAAGTTAATTCTATTTGAAATTAGTATTGCCACAGACCTTGCATTCCCCTTCTCAAATGAAGAGTAATATGAATTTTTAAACCCCATTTTACCTAGACATCTATGCCAGAAGATTATGTCTTGTTTCTCTTTTTAATTTTAGCTATAGTTTTTTGGGGTTATTTAGCCCCATTAACATTAAGAGTGATTACTTTATAATCCTGATGAAGCATTTCTATCAGTGTTCAAATGAGAAGTTTGACCAGGCACTCAAACGTCCACCTGTGTAACAAATTAAAACATAACTTGTGAACCCAGCATATTTATTGAACATTAATGACTTCCATCTTTGAAGTGTGAACTCAACTTTTAGGATGAGAGGTGAGTCCATTGACAAAGAACGAGCCCCTAGGCATCAGTTCCCAGATATACAGTCAGTTTAAATAAAGCATGATAGCAATAGGAAAACTTTCCTTATTGTACAGTACGGTTCGATCTGGTGTTAAAAATTATCGTACTGAATTCAGTAGATTAAGCAGTCAATCATACAGAAGGTTCTCATGGAGCATCCTTATTGTGTCAAACCCCCTTGAGGTTCTCTTGGATGTGCTTGAGGTGAGCCTCACAGTGCTGTGATTTTGCGTCCGCAGTTTCCCAGTTGGGTTGCCTCGGTCTTGTTGAAGAAGTGTTTCGTGCTGGGGCCGCCGCCTCACCTTCATCCAGCATTAATCCTCTTTTCCACAGATCGTCCATCGCCTCCTGTGTGCAGTTGTAGACAGTTGGACCGGTATCGAGGAACACTTCAAGTTTTGCTGGGTAGAGCGCCCGGAAGCGAATTTCTTTCTCCTTAAGCTCCTCAACCACTGACCTCCTGTTAGAGCCTTGTGGCGGTCTGGATCCGAGTGACCGGTGGCAGCGTTGAATACCAAGAGGGGTGTCAGGGAGGGTCATCCCCTTTTTTAAAAACTCTTCCATGAATGCTTTATTATCTCCCCCAGCCCCTTCGGGAATACAGTGGGTGCAGATGTTATTCCTGCGTGAACGTGCCTCCAGGTCCGTTAGATGGGCGTGGATGGATTTCTAAAGTTCAAGCCTCTAGGCGAGCATAATGTCTGCATTACACTCCTCCACGTTGGCCACCCTCTGCTCCGTCTCCTCCACTCTTTCTGTTATTTCTTTCAACTCGGAAACAATACCATTTAGTTTTTGGTTTATTTCTCTTCGGAAGTCCACAATCTCCCTTGTTTCATTGATTTCTTTCTTCACATCCAAACAAACTGCCTGTATCTCAGCAATGATGCTAGCTTGAATAGCTTCCATAGCCCCGTATTCAGCTAGCGTTAGTGTGTTAGCACTATCACATGTATCTTCACTTTTCGTCCTTTTTGAGGTTTTGTTGCGGTTTTCCTCTGGTCTGCCTTTTGTTTCCACCTTTCATGCTAGACTATCAACTTTTCTAGTAGGTTTGGTTTGGTTTTTGGTCTGGTACTTTTTGTGGGGGGAAATAAGACCGTCTGGGAGCTTCCCATTTATTCTGCCGCTTGCTCCTGTGCCATAGCAGAAGTCCCAAGGTTGAAGATTTTTGATAAGCATATTCTGGCCCAGCGGCCTCTATGTGTCAGTAGTTGCTATGTAACTTGTCTCACAAGCTGCCTCTGTGTCTCTGACCAGTATCTTGAGTCATTACTGACAGTCTAACCTCACCTACTCTAGGCTATAATATTCTACTCTAATATCTCAGTCCCATAATGAGCCGCTTTGTTTTAGAAAGACAAGTTTTAACATCTAACTTCACGTCTACAGGGCTTGAAGCTGCACAGTGTCTTTCACTCTTTGAGATCTTGTTTTTGTAAATGAAACTCGCCCACAAACGGGTGGAGCTTTTTTAGGGGTGCGGATTCTGGTAATAATGATCACATCACACAAACTACTCAGGACTAGGTGACAGTCATCAAACTGAGATGTGCAATTTACAACAAGTTTGGGCAGTTAAGAGGGTTTGTTGAATTTGACTTGGAACGCTCATGCAAGCAAACCTTGCATAAAAAGAAGAGTTTTAGGACAAAAATACAAAACTAGTGGGGCCCACTAAGAAGTTTGAATAGTTAATCTACTGTTATGACACAAGTTAACTCTTGTTCTGTCCGAGAACTGAAATTCATCACGGGTGAAAGTGTGACTGCTGTTTTCTTTCTCAGTTCACAGAAACCTGTCGAGACCTGTCGCCCTCCCACTGTCTGTCTAGAGTGTCTCTCTCTCTCTTCTCCCCACTTCATTTCAGCTGAATTTCTTCATCTTCTGTCTTTGAATCCACAGCGCTTTCTTCTCTGACGGACAGCTGGATTAAAGGAGTCAAACCTGACGATGACTCGCCTCCTTACGCTAATTCACTTATTTGCTCCCATCCACTTCGCTCTGAATCCTTTAATTCACTGATTCACTTCTGCGCTATTCTGACATTAACACTTTAATCCCCCCCCATCCTGTCCTGCCAATGTCTGACATCATCACAGACTATTAAGATCTGTTCATACATGACATCTCTAAAGCATTCTACACCAGGGCATAAGCTACTCTTGTCATACTCAGCATGGCGCTTACTGTCAGGACGAGGTGAGATTAAGGCTGATACAGGGAGTAGACGGAGCCACTCAACTAAAGAGGCTGCTTCGGTTTTTTCATCAAAATCTACACCCAAATTATTATATTTCCCTCATAAAGTCACGTCCATGGAAATGTTTACATCTAACTGTGAACCAGCTCCTCACTAGCAGGTGTCTTTTTCTACTTCAGTTTTTTTTTCCCTTTTTAGGGAAGAACTTTTTTTCATCCAGCCAGGAAATAAAATATGGACATGCTACTACTGGAAGATAAATTAATTGTTTATATGAAATTAAATAAACTGTGTTGTAACTAAAATGTGTCCGAGACTGCCAGTTCCTGATCAAAATCTACAAACCCCCATGACCTGTCAGATCTACTCGTTAGCATCTATTCAGTCTGACTACACCAGCGGACCACACACACACACACACACACACACACACACACACACACACACACACACACACACACACACACCAACATGTCAGTGTTCAGTGCTTCAACATAAAGTCATTACAGGCTATTGTTCACTCAATAACGCGTACCCCCTCTCGCTATCAAAGCCATTACTTCGGTATTCATAATGGACCAAAGGAATGATGAAAACAGACACAAACACATACACACAGAATACCTACACACAAACACACACACAGAGGACAGTCAACCATGCAAGCAGTGTGTTTCCACACCTCTGTGACTGTTGACTTTTCCCTCATGAAGAAACAGGAGAGAGGAATGAGGATGGAGCAGATGACCAAAATGTTGATTCTGCTGACACTGTTGTGTTTGCCAGACATCACGCCTTGATATACACCCGTTATCTAGATGCATGCTTATTATTTTAAAGGTTTTGTTGTTTTTGTTTTAAACACAGGTGCAAAAGACCAATCATGTCAACGTTCCAATTTCTTTTTTTTTTAAAGAACGCTTTTCTAGCTTTAAAGCCACAATTGGGTGGAGTGGGTCAAGCCTGCAAGCCAGTTCAGGCAGGTTGAGTCTACCCCTTATACCCACATGGCATATTTTTCTCATTGTTCCATATATTCAATGCATGCTATGCTATGCTGACACTTTCTGCAACAGCTGTTACTCATACAGCATTTCTAAAAGACCTGCCTCCACCCCCAGCATCCACCTGTAGGCTCTGTCTACCTTTTTCCCCAGGGTGAGATCTTTATCATCATCCCCCACTTGCTGCATCTCCGGAGATTGGTTTTCTTGCGGGGAGTGACAAGGTCTAGGAGTGGGCAATATGGCCGTAAATTAATATCACATTATTTCAAGGTATTTCTGTGATATGGATTTTTTATGACAAATGTGACGAAATTCTCCTTGCAGGATTTTTGGCTCTGCTTTCGTACTCAACCGGGTGCTCCTACTGCTTCTTGCACTTCTTTCATATTACCACTTCCACACTACTGAAGTTGCTCCTCTTTTTGGAACTGATTTGTCCACCATGGAGCTGGTAGCAAAGAAAGTAACACATCAAAAATTAGACTGATATGATCATGAATGATAATGATATTTGACATCAGTTGGTTGACTGAAATTCTGATACGATTTGCAGTTGCTACTTGCTGTTGTCACCTATACACATAGTCAGTAATAAAATCCTAATGCACTGCGAAGCATTTCTCCTGAACAGGGCTGGGTATTGTTTAAAGAATTACGAAACCAGTACCAATAAAAGTACCCCTAAAGTGATACTGATACCAATTGAGTACTTCACTCGATACCAATTACACTTTTATACTGTGTAACAGGCGTGTAGTGTAGACACACTCATCTTGGCTGCTGAACTGCTAAGCACGCCAACTCAAATTCACCATCATTTGTGTTGATTGGCTGTGAGCAAGTCCATATAAATAGTCATATTTTCTAGCTCTGGGTGCGAAAAGGATTGTTTACAGGTATTGTTGGATCGGAGATGTTTCAATACTATTTGGTATCGATTTATTTTGGTTGATCCCGTAAAGGTATCAAGGACCAATACCCAGCCCGACTCCTGAATGACTGCTGACCATAGGCAGGGCTGGGGGGAGGCTTCCAGGTTATCCAGCAAAGGTGACTGTGAATGACCGTGGCACCCCCAAAGAAACAGAACTAGATTTATTATTTATTGTATTCATGAACATTAGTCACTAAGTGTCAGTCCACGCTCCAGATCAGTATGTGGCACTGGTGTTGCACCCCTTCATTCTTTGCCAATCACTGTTAAGAAGTGTACATACTAAAGAAGCAGCATGCGTTGGTTTAGCGTTATTCCAATCAGTAAAACTAGCAGAGCGGGTTTCTGTTCAAACTGGACCATTTAAGTGTCCCCAAACGGCCAAACTATTTTGGATCTGTAGCTAGCAGAAATTCAAAGTCCTGTTTGACACACATGCAGAGTCACTGGAAAAAAGAAAGAAAATAAGTGAAAGACTGGGAAGAACCTCAGCCAAACATAGCTAATGTCAGTGCTGATTTGAATGTAACTCAACATTGACAAGAAGGACCAAGATGTCAAGTTCTTCTACAGCTGGTCTAAGTTAAGATCGTTGGAAGTATGGACTTTTAAGATCCGATAAGTGGTTTTCAGACCCACAGCGGTTCAGGAGGGTTTTTTTTTACACTGGCTCACTGTGTTGGTGCATGTTTGTGGACTGCAGGAGAGGAAGCAATCCCAGAGTCTGATTCACAAGTGGTTTAGCCGACTTTGAAAGCATTCAGCCCCGGAGCTGAAAGCATCGAGGGGGCAGGCAGACGTGGAGGTGAAGACACAGCATGCGTTGCACTGATCTGGCCTCCTTTTCAGCCACACTTCCCCATTACCATGACAATTAGGTTTGCAGTTAGGTCATTTTCAGAAGAGGCTTGCAAAACGCACAGCCTTGCTTCATGTACAATGACACAGCTAATAAAAGAAAGTGCAATGATTGAAATGACTGCCTGAGGAAATTTAAGCGGCAGCCCTACTTATGCTGTATAGATGGAGAACAAGAGGATTCAAAATGTCAAAGTGTTCCATAAGTTGCTGACGTCAGGAAAAAAAAATACGAATAAGCAGAACACGGGTGGGAAACTTTTAACAATGAGCAGAAATCTCTAATCTTGTTTGCATTGTGAGTTTTTTCTCTTGTACTAACCTTCAGCTCCCAGTGAAAGGTCATCTTCAAAGCTACAGCCGTTTTTCAGCACTCCTGTTCTCACACAAACACACACACAGTAATAAAGTTGTGAAATCCTTGCAGTAACATATTAATAGTAACATAGGATAAGAAAAAGTTCTCAGCCAATTCTGATATATAACCCAAAACCTAATACTGACTTTAAAAGCAAGTTATGATGACTAGTTTATCAGTGGAACAGGTTAGGATCTTCACAATATGACACACACACACACACACACACACACACACACACACACACACACACACACACACACACACACACACACACACACACACAAAAGCAAAAAATGTGAATTACCTCTGCTGGGAGAAGCACTGTGATCATCTAGTGAGGCTCCGAGGGGAGTCCTGGATGAGAGAAAGAGAAAGAGAGAGAGAGAGTTATATAAAACACCCACACCATAAACTGACCATTGAAAACAAGTCACACTCTAGAACACACAGACTGCTCTATCAGCGTGGTCACATCAGCTCCTGTTAACCCCAATACAACAGGGCAAAACACACTGGCTGTACCGCTTTCATCATATGACCAACCACATAGAAGGAGGTCAGTGGTAGTATTAAATCAAGCTAGCCTTAAACCTTTAGTCTGAGATAATACAACTAGCAGTGAGATAAGGTAAGGCACAATGCTGACTAGGCTAGCTAACAACAAACTGGGCTACAGCATCTATTGCAGCCTAACTACTGGTCAAACAGGGTAATTATCCCACCTTATGTTTCAGTCCATATAAAGCATACTAATTGCTGGTTGAATTAAACTGAACAAGCTAACTTACTGTATATATGACCTGTCGCAGGCTAATTCCTGGGTGTGCAATGCTCCCAGGTTAGCTACTGACCAGGCAACACTATCACAATCTATCACAAACTATCCCAGAGTAATTGCTGGTTGAATTAAAACAAGCATGATAACCTATTGTATATGACACTAACTATCTTAAGTCAATATATGGTCAGGTTTACCTGTCGCAGGCTAATTCCTGGTTGTGCAATTCTTCCAGGCTAACTATTGACCAGGCAACGCTATCACAATCTTACCCAAACTATCCCAGAGTAATTGCTGCTTGAATTAAAGAGAAAAAGATAACCCAATGTATATGACACCAACTATCCAAAGCCAATAAATGGTCAGGTTTACCTATCTTCCTGGTTGTGCAACACTTCCAGGCTAACTACTGACTAGTCAACACTATGACAATCTAACAGGCTAAGGCTAACTATCCTAGGCTAACTGCCTGTCTCACTATGGAAAAGTATCACAAGTTATCTGCTAAATGAAATATGACTAAGTGGCTCCTTTTAGTCTGACTAAAGTTAAACTATCCTAGGCTAACATGGGCAGATAGCCTTGAATTTAGTCATTTGAGAGACGTTTTTTTCCCCGAAACAACTTACAAGGGAGGCAAGACAGTAGCTTACAGTACCTTTACTTTTACCTTTAGCTTGTCAGGTTAAAGCTATTAGATAGGTTAACAGATATAAACCTTAACCTGGCTGGCAGTTGTGCCTCACTCGTAAGTCACTTTGGGTAAAAGTGTCTACCAAATGACTAAATGTAAAATTTAAGGCTAACTGCCCATCAGATAAATGGTAAAAGTTCTAGTCTAACTGCCTGTCAAGTCAAGGCAAACGACCCCAGGCTAACTCCTGGTTAGGCCAAGCTACTACTGACCAGGCAAGGCTCAATATCACAGGCTAAATCCTGTTTTTAGTACCTATCCCAGGTGTTCTACTGACCAGACTAGTTGTCCCAGGCTAACTATAGGCTTGTTGACAGTAGCAATAAGCTATTGAGTCTGACTGAGCTGCCTCTGCAGCCAGACACTGGAAACCCTGAGCTGTTACACAACCTGCAGCTTATCAATGGGACAAACTTCATGCCAGCCTTCAACAAACACACGCTCAGACGCTTGTATAAGGGTGCGCAGACGCATTGCTCCCCCAGCAGCCATGTTGGCTCCGGGGCTCTGGCCTGCAGCTGTTGCTACAGTAACCTGTTTCTTCTGGTCATGTTACCGTAGTGATATTATGGAAGACACGTCAGCACAGGAGAGCTTTTGAGTGACAGCAGCGCATACTGTGTGTGTGTGTGTGTGTGCGTGTGCGATAACAGTGTTGACTCAGCAGAAAGAACCCCTCCTCTGTTTACTCTTTTTTTTTTTTACATCACTTTCCGTCTTCTGTCAGCTTCTTCCTGAGTCTTTCTTTCCTTCTTCCTTCTCTAACTCTATGTGCCCTATCTCTAGGCGTTGGTCTACTCCTTTTTTATGTAAGTGTGTTGTGTGTTTTACATCTAGGCGTTCACTGTATCAGTTCTACGTCAGCAGCTGATAATACAACTCCTAAACACACATACACACACCTTAAGACACCAGGCAAAGATATCAATAAACAATTAAATAAGAAAACCATTTAGCCAGTTTTCTACTGAACCAGTCAGTCAGGATTTAAAAAGGGCCACATTGTGCATTAATTCATTCTGTTTACAGTTTTGTGATAGATTTTCTTCCTTCATTGGTTCATTGGACATTGGTTTCAATTGATTTCTAAGACTGAATGAACTTGCACCTGTCACAGTCAACATTTAGTCATCTTATTTTGAAAAGTCTACTTTAACACATGCCAATAAGGCGGTAGGATACATTGCACATTCTTTAAATCAGGTGGTAAATGGATACTGTACCTGCATTCACTCAGCCAGCTGGTGATCTTGTTAGGAACACGCCCTGACAGAGAGACAGAGGAGCATGTTAAAGCAACAGCCAACAGCCGATGTGTGTGTGGCAGCATGCTATAAAAGCATTACAGTGGTAGCACACTTCAGGATATATAACTCTAAGCATTTCAGCTGATTATTGTTATGGTACTTATGACTGAATGGCCTGTTTACACCACTGTGGCTGCAACTGATGAGAATTGATAATTCTGTCAATTATTTATTGGTATTAGTCAGTTAGATCAGCATCTAGTGGACATTTAGCAGCCTAACACACCTTAAGCAGGCACTGAGGTTTGTGATATCAACATTTTACAGTGTCAGTACTCACTAGTCCACAAACTGTAATAGAGATATAGTTCCCAAATTATCTCATATGTAATATACAATGGCACTCAGCTAAAGTGGACAGTGACTGGCAGGAAAGTGAAAATTGGATATTGTAGCAAAATCTGGGATTTTCTGAGCCATTACAGGGCTCATGCAAAAAAAACCCACATTAACAACACTGCTTTGGTGACAGTCAAGTTCTCACCTGGTTCTTCTGAGGGTTTCTGAGTGTTCCCTTCAGAGTCCTTCTGGCTTTGTTGGGGCCCCTGAGGGACACAGTGCTCTGGTTCTGTTTCTTGCCAGTCTCTGCTCTGGGCCCAGGCCCGGCGCCGTAGACAGGCTATGCCTCTGGGATCTAAGGGTCAATCAAACAAATAATCTGTCAACCTGACTGCAATGAAGTCATCAATCAGGTTTGGCAGGTATTCAACTGGACAAACAGAAACTACTACCAATTCACTACAAACACACACAGCACGTGAATCAAGCTGAGCGGTCACATGCAACAGTCCCCACTTTACATATCCACACCACCTAACGGCTTTACAATTTTACAAAGCGTGTTTTAAAACAGTCAGGAGCCCAAATTAACATTAAAACCTGTTTATCTTGCTCTAATGATTCCTCCTGTTCATACTGACCATTAGAAGATCTCTTCATAATGCACTTACAATGGAAGTTGAAGATGAAGGACAAAATCCACAGTCCTCCTTCTGTGCAAAAATCTAAAAGTTGATCTGAAGCTAATATGAAGCTTCAGCCGTCCAAATGAGTCAAATCAAGTCTTCTATGTTTCAATGTTACAGTGTTTTTAGAGCCAAAGTCTTTTTGTTACTATATGTTGGAGCCATAATATCATTTTTTGTTTCTTGTTTTATTTTTCTTTCTTTGTTATACTGATGACCATATCTGTGTATCTGCCATTTTTGTGTTTGAACAGTGGATGGTGCATAGCACCAGAAATACATTTAGGTAAGCCCCAAGTGACGAGCATGGGATGTGTGAAGGGGAAGGCAAACAGTTTCTGACCGTGTCAGTAAGGCACTGTGACGTCTCTTTTCTTTGTGATGAATGAAAAACTAACCTATGATGACATATGGACTCAAAAGTTCTACCTGGGCTTTAGTGAGCAAATAATTGAATGTAAATAAATGGGTCACCGCACTCAAACATACGCACCGTATTGGACATTGGTTTATGGTTGTGTGTCCGAACAAGTTCTCCCCGTTTGCCCCTCAGAGGCCAAATGTATTAGTCTTGATTGAAAGACTCTACACTAAACTTCCACCACAGCTCAACAGGGGAACACTGTCCAAGGAAACACCAAGAGGGAATTTGATGCTAAAAACACGGTAGATGTGACTTATATCCACTTGATATGAAGCCTCATACATTTTGAATAGTCAGTATAAACAGGGGAAATTATTATTGTTAGCAAAACCTCTTTGACTGTTTATATGGGCAGCTGGTTTAAGGTGGACTTGAAAAATTGTGGACCGACCTTTTAAGATTTGGCATGTATAAAAAGACAGCTGAAGCCTCATATAAGCTTTACATCAACTTCTGCACAAAATGGCTTTTAGGGGGATTTTGTCCTAAATCATTTGCATTAGAAGCACATTTGAAGGGGATCTTTAAATAGGAATGATTACAGTAAGGAAAACCTATTTCACTACAAACAGCATCAACAAGAGCATCAATTTGAGTTCATCCCATATTGAATTACAGTAACTTGGGTAGTTTAGAATTGATTACTTGCAGGTTGTTTGCACTGCTGTAACTTCCAGGGGATCAACAACTTTTAGAGGAACTCAGAGACTTAACCTTTGTTTCAGCTGGAGGAACAAGGGACTAAAGTTAGAGAGTAACGATCACATGATGAGACACGCTGGCCATTGGCTATGAGGTTTATCTTTTAGCTGAGTGGTTGGGGCAGCAGTCCATTGTTTGTTTTCTACAGTACACCCCATCAAACCAACCTTGTGATGCTTACTATACCTTAGATACAAAATGCAGCATGTCAACACTGTGTGTCTTCATTTGTGAAAATAGCTGATGTTGTTTTGTTATTGCGTTGCCGCCCTAATTTGCCTAATCTACACGGTTGTTCTGAAGCAGTGGAAATATAAGATACACGATATATTTAGTTCCTCTGGTTCCACAGTTCCTAGAAATGTTTGGAAACGGCTATTAGTTACATTTTAACCACGATAAGAAGTTAGTTATTTTTGAGGCAACTTCGTTCGCTGAACAAAAACACCAACTGCTGATAGACTGCTGTCAAATTCATTGGGCAGATTCATACTTCCTTGTACTGTTATTATTAACTGATACAGGAAACCACTCACACTGTCAGAGTTTCATCGTGTATGTGTGTGTGTGTGTGTGTGTGTGTGTAGTAAGAAGACCCACCTGTAGCAGTGCTTGTGTCCATTCCCAGAGCTCCACTCTCCATATCTGCCTGTTGTGTGTGTGTATGTGGTTTGGGTCAGTCAGAGAAGACTGACAACTCTACTGCAACATCAGCAATAGGTAATACACCTGGGGAGAGAGAAAGAGAGTTGGGCCTTTATTATTGATGACCAAATTACCTATACTGAGAGCAGCTGAGATTACACACAGACACACACGAATAGCTGTCAAAAAGAACTGCCATGAAATGTACAGTACATACAGACATTCATGGTTCCCAGAGGATGAACCCTTCTGAATATAGTGATCCCCTGACATATTATCTAGTGCTGTGTTCAAGCTTTAATTCAGGGCTCACGGCTGATTATGATAATGAAGCCAATGCCCATAATTCACAAGGATTCCAACAACAAACAAAAGTCATTGCATGCCTGCTTCCAGTCATCCAAGTGTTAAGGTAAGGCTGTTTTGAATTCAGATTGTATCGGCTACATTAGATATTAAACGTGGTGGGGTGACAAATGAGTATTTGGCTTTACTCATAGGTTAAAGTGGATTTTGATGTTTTTGCGATAGAAGTGTCTCTCCTGTTGACTGTGTCCTGCCAGTGTGGCTCCCATGAAAATAATGGTCTTCATGATTATTTTCATATCCAACAGGCAAACTCCAGTGCAGCATACGGACAAATTAAATATTTCATCTGGATTCGAACTAAATTTAACCACAACCTAACATGTCTGTGAATGTTCTCATTCGTCCAGGTCATAGTTATCTCTGGGTAAATTGAATCGAGAGCAACTGGACTAGTAGTATAACTTGAAGACAGTTTTTAATGGAAGATCATTATCACATCCCGTCACCTGTCATTATACAGCTACTTGCTAGTCGCCGCAGTTGTCAAGGTGGTTGTCAGATATAGAAACTCTAGTTGATTGTTCATAACAATCTGATTAAAAAAAAGACAGGTTGCTAGTGAGTTTAAGGATGAGTGGACTGAGAAATACCCCCAGGGAAGTACAAGACCTTTGTGATTGATTTGCAATGAAACAGTGGCAGTTATTTAGGGTGGTAACGAAAAATGCCACTATTATGCCAAACCGATCTGTTTTAAACACAACTATTTCAAAAACAGAATCAGTTGAAGTCATTGTATAAAGACTCGAGCACAATAACTGTAAAATCAAACCTTTTCAACTCTGTTGTGGTTATGAGTGAAATCTGTCAACAATTATTGGATGGATTTACATAAAATCTAGTTCAAATATGTATAGTTCCATCAGGATGAATTGGAAGAAGATGAATTGTCCACTACTTTGGCATATGATTAACTACTGCACAAATGAATGCAATTCCACCAACCTCAGATGTACTTTAACTTAGACATAATTAGTAAATGTAGCATCCAAAAACTTCATAATCAAACCAGTAGTATTATCTGAGTAATGAGTTAGTCGATCAAAAGACAATGAGAATTGTCTGTAAGCAATTTTTCCAACTGGTCATTGAAGTGATCTATCAAGCCAAAATAACTAAAAAAAGAAAAAAGACAAAGAGACTAAACAACTGAACAATATCAACACATTCATTGCTAATAATAATCTATGTTGGTAGCATCCTTTGGGTCCAAACTGTTTATTTCACTAGAACTCTCATGCTTCCTGTTGTCACACACACACACACACACACACACACACACACACACACACACACTGGTCGCTCACTCTCTAGTCTCACTAGTCACAGGCAAAATGCTGGCTGAGCTTTAGCAGCCAATCGTTCATACCAAGAGGAACGAGATCACAGTTTATGTACGCTAATGTAAAAATACTGTGTGTCATTTGGTTACACAGTGGCTAATAATAGCCAACAAGCTGATAGAGTCACAGAGCAACTGAGTGGAATAAAACTCTGTAAGAACACAGGGACAATAAAGAGATCAACAAAGCAACAAGACTAGGTCAAATTCTAGTCTATGGCTGGACGGAGTATGAAACACTGGAAGGTTTTTCATTGCAGTGTCAGTGGTGACACTTTGTTGAGGTAACTGATGAAGTTAGTTACATCATTGGTCAGCCTTCAAACACTCAGTCAACTCATAATGTAACTACATCACTCAGTCAGTAAGGGACAGATATCTGTGTTTATAGTCCAGCCAAAATGATAATGAGGTGATGAGAAAACCTAAAACACGGTAGTAAACATAATGTTTATGTGATGGAGTGAGTGATGGAGTTACACTATCAGTCGACTGAGTATTTGAAAACTGATGCATGTACTGCATATTAGAATACATATGGAGGAAGAATGATGGAGAGGAGGATGGAGAAAAGAAGAGGGGGCATACAGCCAAATCTAAAAGAGAACGTGCGAAACAGGAAACGAGTGTTTAGAGTGAAGAACAGAACGACTTCCTGTCCGAGAGATAGAGAGAGAGGGAAAGACGGGGTGAGGGAGGGATACATTTATTTTTAGATCTCTTTTCCAAATGCTAAACAAATTGGAATGCCAGAAAAACAACAACAGCACACAGTACAGCAAGACCTTAACACATTTAAGTGAACACATCAGTCCTAGTGACTAGTTTCTTCACGCTAATCACATCCTTGAAATCTGTCCGAGTGTCAAACACTGCTATTATAGGCTTAAAGGAGGCTTTA
>NC_070588.1:30036822-30111822 GCF_027409825.1 Scomber japonicus
GGAGACAAATTCTGCATGTTTCCAGGTCTATACTTTTAATCTGTGGCTCAGTTCTAAAAAACTCCTTATTTATCTTATATCTGCCCTTTACGAAGACCCTCAGTTCAGCCTCTGTCTGAAACAAGCCATTTTAACTACCATCTCCTTAAAACCCCCTCCTTGATTGGAAGCTCTTGGTAGACTATCAGAGGGTACGTCAACAAACTATGAAGAAAACTAAAGTAGATTTTACTACTTTTTCTCCTTCTTTATTCGCAAGGTCAACTTCTCAAATACATCTGTACGTTTTCGAGCTGAAATCCAATCCCAAATATGAAAATGGCCAACGCAAACAACACGTGAAAACACCTCAGGGACCGAGGGTAGAGAACAGGCAGCTATTTATGGGCATGCCACCATAAAAACAGTTGAAAAATAAAGTGTTCAGAGCAAGTTGAGGCAGCATTTCTACATATGTTAATATTTTGGGACTTCAACCATGTTTAAGGTAGATATCCGACATTGTAACAGAAAACAAGTAATAGCAACAAAAAATCCCACATAAAGCGATATGTCCCCTTTAATATGAGTCTTCAGCTGTCTGAGTCTGACAAATCAAGAAGGCATCTTCAGTCTTTTTTGGTAAAATTTTCTCTTTGTGCTTCAATAGCATTTTCTTACAGAGCCACAGCAGAGCAATGGTAACACAAACAGAGAATTTCACACTACAAAGAATGTAACTTATGGAAATAACCACTTATCTAAGTAAGCTTTGGAAAAACATTGGAATGCACACAATGCAGACTGTAGATTTAGTTTTCCATCACTCCTATTGGAATTACAGTGACCAGCAATTCTTTTCATTTACATATGAGCCTGTGTGTTTTTTTCACCTCATTACAACAATGTCAAAATAATGTGTTCTGATCGAGTCAGGACTTCTGAGAACTTTTCTGAAGTCAGTATTGACACAAGGGCAGTGACTTGACTTGCATCACTAGTCATCACACTGGAGACTGACAGACATACTGTGAAAACAGTCACACACATGCAACTAATTCATTATGGATGAATCTCGCTGTTGTTGTTTTTTCCCATTAATCGCTTGAATGTTTGATCATAAAAAACAGAGGAAAGAAGCAAATCCTCACATTAGAGAAGCTGGAGTGGCTTTTTGCTTGATAAATGACTCAAACTCACTTAATGAATGACCAAAATGTGTGTCAGTTAATTTTCTGCCAATTGACTAATCGGTTTAATGATTAATCATTTCAGTATCACACGTGCAAACAAAACCTGAAGGGTGGTAAGATGACTCATGAGATAAGACAGACCTAGATCATTTTTACTGACTTTTCTTCAACAGTCAAGCATTTTACCTCGTTAGGTCGAACTTGTGTTAACCTGCTCACAGACACATGAACGCATCAACAATGACTTTCTGTTTGACTACACAGCTTAAAAGGAGCATTAGCTCATTGATAGAAATGCTATGGACAACTTTGACAATTGATTCATTATTTAAAGTCATTTTTAAAGCAGAAATGGGAAAAAAAATATCACTGGCTCAAGCTCCTCGGACATGACTAATTTCTGGTTTTCTCAGTCTTTCAAGATAGAGGACTGTACATCTTTGGGTTTGAGACTTTGAATCAGACTGAACAGAAGATGTTTAACATCCAGCTTCACGGTTTCTGCTGCAGAAACTCAACGTTTCCAAAGAAAATGTACCAAAACGCCCCAGAACTTGTTTGTCAACACACAAACACGCACACACATACACACACAAGCGCGCGCATATACACATTGTAAAGCAGCCAGATATCAGTGAAAGTAATACAGCTGAGTTATCTTATCGATACTTGTCTGAATCTGTCAAATACTCTTTAAACATCAGCTGTGCGAACTCTAAAACGCTGACAATAAAAACGAGCCCTGTTTATAAACCATCATGTGTCACTAAAGCTTTCTTACGTTTACAATCGGACTAACTTGTTTATCCTGTTCAGCTGTTCCTGCTGTGCAGCAACAGCAGCATAAGTTACGTGTCCGCAGTGTTATCGTCGCCTTCAGCGGTGTAAGAAGCAGCGTAGTGATGAGCGGCAGTGTGAGCCGTCCTGTCACTCACCGTCATGTTTCTCCTCGGTCCGTGTCTCTGCTCCCAAACTGTCAAACTTGTCTAAACTTTTCTGAAAACACTCCAACATTCCTGCTTCCGCTTCCTGAAAGCCGCAGCAGCAGCAGCAGCGTGGAGGGAAAGGAGGAGGAGGGGGCGTGTCCTCAGCAGGCTGGAGCAAAGCAGCAGCGCCCCCTGCTGGACTGCAGCTAAATAAACCCTCACGCCCGAGTTACTTAGTCCTGTAATGTCAGGTGAATCATATTTGATAAATTAAAAATAAATTTTAGAGACCTTTAAAGTACACAAATAAACCAATGCAATGTTGAATTACTAAATATTTAGTAGTTTATTTCATGCTAAATTCCTGTCAAAAATGTGTGTATGAGATTACATACAGCAGGTATAGGTCATTCATCTGTAAATGTGTCCATTTCCATTGTATTGCATGTCATGCATTATTTATTATTATCATGCATTAAAAAAAGTGTGAAGGTGGTGATATGAGCTTTATGCAGGACCATATACAAAATATAGCTTTATGCAATATTTTTCTGTATTTAGAAAACCATGCTATGAAAAATATATTGCAAAAAAATCCCAGTGTATCAAATATGACACAAACCAAAAGTCATAGATGAGTCTTATTTAATTTGTTTTTTAATTACTTGTAAGACAGTTCAATGAACTCCAGTTTCAAAGAATTCGAATTTTCTCCGAATGATTTGATGTTTCAGGCTTTACAGGGTTAAAGACAGGTCCATAACTTCTTAGGTCTGTCTTAAAATAACAGCCACAAGCCCAAATAAACACTGACATGTGTTTTTGTTGCTGTAATACTTCTTCCTCTTCATATTGCACATTAATGATAATAATAAATAAACGATTCTATAGCACCTTTCAAAACCATAGTTACAATGTGCTTCACATTAAGCAATATTAAGAGAATAACATACACAAAACACAATAAAACAGTCACAATCAAGTATAAATAGATGAAACATTACACAATAAATAAATGAACAAAAAATAGCAATTATACAATATTACAGAAATTCCTGTCATGTGCTTGGAATGTGTAACATCTGACTGTCAGATCTACAGGATCTTAGTGCAGGATAAGATGTGAGGAGTTCTGAGATGTAAAGTGGAGCCAGACTATGTATGGATTTAAAAGTTATGAGTAAAAGTTTGAAATGAATCGTGTAACGGATGGGGACCTGGGGCCTGTTTCAGGAAGCAGGTTTAACTAACTCTGAGTTAAAACCTTAACTCTAGGTTGACCAACTCTGAGCTGTCAAACTCAGAGTTTTCAGTTTCAGAACAAGTGTTAACAGTTAGTTCAATCAACTCTGAGTCAAAGTAACTCTGAGTGAAGCTCGTACATGAGGAGATACCAAGCCCTCATCAATGGAGCACAGATAACATGATTCACCATGACAACAGGAGAAACAAAGGGCTCAGTCCTCCTACTTCTCCCCAAAGGAGTTAGAAATATTAATGAATACATGTAGATGATGAGTATATTTAAGAAAAGACAGTCAACAGTGAGTATTAATGAAAAAAAGAGAAACATTTTGTCTCAAGTGGTCAACTTATTCAACATTTATATTCTGTGTATGTGTGTGTGTGTGTGTGGCACATTTAACATTCATGCAGACCCTAACAGGTACACAACGTAGGCCTACGTGGCAGTAACTGAATATGAAATATAAAAATATAGCTCAAACAAGTAAGGTATTTATTACAAGCAATTGTGGTGTTTAGCCTGCCCTACCTCATTAAACAGCATTTAAATGATACATTCAACATGTTATATATATTTCAATAGTTGATGAAATCTTCTAAGCAAAAAAGAAAGTCAATTTTTCAGCCATCCCAACACTGCCAGTATTTAATATTGTCTATTTGAAAGCAACACCTACATGCCTTTATACATACAACACTACAAACGTGTAAACGTTTAAGTGCAATAGTCAAATGTAAGTTTATGTTTGGGCACTTCACCTTAATTTAACAGTAGCTGGTATAGAGAGAGAGAGAAAAAAAGTTCCTCACTGGTATCGAACCAGCAACACTGTCACTATGAAGTATGCGCAGTAAGCACTTGGCTATCAATCGTCTTCAAATACTGCCTTGTGACAGCCCGACCGACAGTTGCCTTGGAAACATGAACTTGAACAGAGAACTTGTTCTGAACTGAGAGCATGTCCATGTGGTGTCATACAGACGATACGAGGGCTGAGAATATTGTTCAGATAAATTATCGATTGTACAGAAAAATGGAAACACTCAAACAGAACATCATCAGAGAATGATAAAACATCCTATACAGGGTCTGATCACCCTCTGACGGAGATTTGTGCTTCAATATTAACTGACTCTTTAAGAAAAGGACACAACATGTCTGACACCTCCTTCAGTCTGCAGGCTTCAGCTATAAAGGAGGAGAAACTCAGGGTTAGATGAAGAAAACCTGCCAGCGAGCAGGTTAGGTTCACAGAGTATGTTGCCAGGGTAACTGACTCAGAGTTAAGCTGAACTGGCTTTGTGAAACCGAAAAACCAGAGTTTCCCTCATCTCAGGGTTAACTAACTCAGAGTTTTCACTAAACCTGCTTTCTGAAACAGGCCTCTGGTGTAATTCAGCCAGGCCAGGAGCGATGTGTTCTCTGCGTCTAGTCTTTTATTCATTCATTCAAGATCCCTTTATAATGCACTTACAATGTAAGTGAAGGAGGACAAAATCCACAGTCCACCAAGTTTTGTGTTTTTTTTAGGGTACTATTGGAAATAAGTACAGCCATAAACCATTGTAAAGGCTACATTTGCCAAATGTGTGTGCAATTATATAAATTAAAAATAAAAATAAACAAACTCATATAAAATAATGGCTCCAAGCTGACAGTATTTTGCAGAGATGTGGATGCTGTTTTTAGCTTTGTTTACCAGACCAGACTAGAACAAAATGAAATATGAACACATAGCCCCTCCCTGAAAGTGCATTAGACAATCACATGCTTATGCTTTGAAGTGGAGGTGAGTGCATGTGACTGAGTCAGATTACAAATAAAGAAATAACTATCCAGGAGTTGGCATCTCTTTTATTGACAAAGTGTGACTAGGTATCTTTGGTTTCTCTTTCAGCACTTAAGTAAATATAAAATGGCATGTTAATACTAAGAGTTTCCTTATAATCACAGCCAAGTAGGCTCATATCTCTCTAAGATAGTTTTCTGCTGCCTACATAATTAAATCCCCTTCAAACCAAAAATGTGTTTTGCTTGTTGTAACTTCAGCTGTATGTTTGAGCTTTACTGTGCAGAATGCTGTATGTGCTGTATGATTTTAATGGAAAAGCCACATCAGACTATTATTATTTTTATTGTTGTTGTTGTTATTATTATTATTATTATTAACAGAGAATTTATATGTCTTAAAGCATGTTTGGAAGGCATTTAATTTTTTTTAATGTCAAGGTCATTTACAGTTAAAAATGTAAAGTTATGTACATGTTATGAAAATGGGATTTTAAATTGAGTGTATGAAGTACAACAGAGTGAGCAGACTTACTTTTCTATATTTCTTATTGACTACTATGACAGCAGAATATATCAATCTGGTTAAGTATCATACATGCTAGGGTGTGCAGGTGGTTGAGTGGTTAAAGCGCATGCCACATATGCAGCTGACACCGGTTCAAACCCTGGCCAAAGGTCCTTTGCTGCAAGTCACACCCCCCTCTCTCTCTCTTGTTGTCTGTCTACTATTAAATAAAGGCGTCTGTGCCAAAAAAAATCTTTAAAAAAAATTATCATACATGTTCACGTTTGTTTGTTGTTGTTTTTTGTCGGGCTATAGTACAGAAATACCACACAAGGTTTGAGTCATTCTCTTGATGTCTACAATTATTATTTATCTCAATAAAACAGTCATACTTATTAGAGTGTAATTGGCTCATGTGCAGCCATAGTGTTGCTGCTGCCAGGAATACTCACCAGAGTTAATGTGTATTAAATGTGTATACTCCTCTCTCTGTGCCTGCTGTTGTCTAGGTGTGGAAAGTCTGTCTGAATAGAAATGAAGAAGCTCTGAAGTTATTCCAGAAGGTTAGGGGTAGGGTTAGGGATAGGATTAGGGTTAGTCCAGAGGAAGTACCTGGGACTGATAAAGAAGTTTGTCACTGACTTAAAGGCCTGGCTGGGAGGTAAGTCATGATTGCAACAAGAAGTTTCCTTTTTTTAAATGTCTGGAATGTAATGAGTGTCCAAAAGATGTTAAACTTAAAGGAGCTTAAATGAGGTATGTTCAAATATGGATTTGTTTTTGGATGTCAGATGACCAAGCTCTAAGACATTCAATGATCACTGTGTTAATGATCCAAGAATAGCAACATTATTCCTTTTTTATTTTTTTTTACCAAGGTGCAAAAGACCAGCCACATGAAGTAAGACGTTGAGATCAGAGAAGAGAGAAGAATGTGGTCTGACCATGAATCTCTGAGAGAAAAGAAGCGATTGGGCTCTGTAGTAGACTCACTGTTGTCTCTTTTATTTATTCCACTTCCCTTTCCTCACTTACCTAACTTCCTTTTTTTCTAATTTCCTTCACAGTTCACACTAATTGGCTTTTTTGTTCAACTTCCGTCACCCGTAATGGTCCTAAGTTCACCTAGTCCACTCAAGCCTGCACACCCTCTCACTCATTCTCTTTCACCTTCACATGGGCAAACCTGGTTTTATCTTATTCTTTAGTTTATATCTTATCCTATGTACATTTGGTTTAATGAACAACATCATTCCCCTCATTTTTAAGACGTGGGGATAATTTGACCCCACCTCCTCCATTTATTGCTGCATCAATACAATTCCAGATCAATTGAAAGTTCCATGCCCTTCCTTTCCATACATCCTGCCCATGATGATAGTCACCCTTTATTAAGCTCTGACTTTGTAGGTTCATTAATGTCATGGCCCCGCCCAACATTTACCTGCAAAACAATCAACCCTTTTCACTGCACTCAACCTTCTGTGCATTTACCTTGTCATAGCATGAAAAACACAGGTGTATCCATCAGTATCAATGATGACTGTTGTATTCACTTGTATCAATAAGTCATGTCAGCGTGAGTGTGTGTTCTTTTGTTTGATAAGTCACAATGTTTGTCTTTAGAAAGGTCTGTCAGAATGTCAGACAAGCCAGTTGATTAATGGGCATCAATTGAGATGTTTAAAAGCACAATGTCTCAAATACAAATCCATTAGTAGTTATGCTGTCCTCACTAAAAGTGGTTGCAGGCAACACAGTCTTTAGCTATACAGCCAGCTCAACACAAATATTTCTCTTAATTTTTTTTGCAAATGATCCAAGTCCATCACATCATCTACCTAAAAGTCCCTCTCTGCAAAGTGCCTTGCATCACTGCCATAAACCTCCTCTTGGTGTTTTGCTGCTTTCCTCAGGCCAGATATTGCCACTGCAGGAGACGGACTGTTCCCAAAAACATGAACTTGCATGCGGTATTCCACCACTTCTTTGTTGAGATCATTTTCCTGGTACCACAGGAAACGTAGGAACTCTCTGCAGTCCTCCCGCACCACAAAGCAGTAGAACATTGGACGTATGTCTGCAGTGACTGCGACAGGTTCTCTTCTGAATCTGAGAAGCACTCCAATGAGGCTGTTATTCAGATCTGGACCAGAAAGCAACACATCATTCAGTGAGATTCCATCATATTGAGCACTGGAATCGAACACCACACAAATCTGACCTGGTTTTGGGGGGTGATAAACTCCGAAAGTAGGGAGATACCAGCATTCTGTCCCTTCTTTGAGTGGTGGTGCAAGCTCAGCATGTTTATTGTCAAGTATTTTCTGCATAAACTCAGTGAAATGGGCTTTCATATCAGGCTTTTTCTCTAGTGTTCGCTGCAGTGACCTCAGACAACTGTAAGCATAGTCTCTATTGTTAGGGAGACGTCTGCATGTTTGCCTCGTCCTGGAAGCACTCCTTTTCCATAATACGAAGAAAGGTTAGGTCCTCAATAGAGTAAGCAAGGAGGTTATCATTCTCTGTTGTACAGAAAACATTTTTTCCAAGATTATCTTTGTTTATGCCACTGATGTACTTTGTGTGGATTTGTGAAGATGAAAAATCTGGCCATTATCTCGGTCCCATAGATTTCTTTCACATGTATCTGACTTTCACATGGGCTTTGCGCATGGGCTGAGGCATGTCGGCCTTCCGTTGTCAAGAATGCATGTCTTCATTGCACTCACTGTGCTTGTCTTGTGGACACCTCCTATGCACACATCACCTATGATGACCCATCCAAGGTCTAGCCTTTGTGCATAAGGTGCATCATCAGGCCCGTTGTGCTGTTCACGAACCTTATGTGCCCTGATAACATCTCTTCCTAATAACAGCAGGATGTCAGCAGTTGAATCAAGTTGTGGGATTTTATTTGATATTTGTCTTAAGTGAGGGTGGTGGTATGCAGCTTCTGGTGTCGGGATCTCTGATCTGTTATTAGGGATTTAATTACATTCAATGAGTGTAGGCAATGGAATGTTTATTCCTCCATCGACAAATTGAATTGTGAATCCTTGGGCTCTTCTGCCAGCTGTTTCTACCATCCCTGCACAGGTTTTGAGGGTGTATGTGGTTGCTTCTCCTCTTATGTTAAACATGTCAAAAAAGTCTGACCTTGCTAATGACACGTTACTCTGATCCTCTAGAATGACATACATTCTTCTCTGTAGGTTGTGATTGTCATTAAACAGAGCTCTTTCAATTACGTCTGGGGATCCATATGTTTTGTTCAGTCTCTCTCAAATTGTTCTGAGACCAAGAGCAGTTGTCTAACATTTATAGACCATATTCTGAGTGCCTGCTCACTTGAATCCTTACCCAACCATTTGATCAGCAAGTCCATCTCTTCGCTGGTTGACAGGTCAAGGTATTCAATCGTGTAGATGAAGGTCTCCCTCCAAGCTTGAAAGTGTTCAGGTAAGTCATCAAACCTCATCAATCCAGATGAAATAAGCTTTTAGCAAGAAATTTGGCAAGATCAGCTGTCGTTGTATCTTGATTTGTGTTGGCTAAGTGGGATGTCATATTTGGCAGAACACTTTGCTGGTAATCATAATTTATCTGTTGTGGTAAGTCTGGGTGAAACTGTGTGTCTCTCTGTTGGTATGACAGCCTCCTATTTATGACATGTGACTCACTCTGAACTGAATAGTCATGCTTGGGTGTGAGAATGGGAGGTAAGGGGTAATGAACATCCCTTCCTCTAATCTTTAGGAGCTTCTGTGAAGTGCTGCTGGGCATGCTGGGTTACATAGTCATCAGTTTGTTTTAATGCACTCTCTTGTAGGGGCAAAAACTCAAGTTCTTGAATTTTGTCTGTGCTTTCCAAATCTGCTGCTGCTGCAGCCTCTAACACAACTGCTTCAGCTTTGCTTTGTAGCTGGATGTAATCAATTTTCGCTTCAAGCTTGGCTTTCTCAATTTTGAGTTCACTCTCTCGTTCAGTGAAGGCCAGTCTGGTATTGGCTGCCTCAGCCTTTGCACGGGCTCTTGATGCTTCTAAGCTGACTCTAGAGCTTGTTGATGAGCATGAAGAGCGTGATTTTCTGGAGGAGCAGATTGAACCTGATTCAATGCCATCTTGTGAGCCTTTACCGTTCGCTCTCTTGAATGTGTTTTCCATGACTGAAAGTGCAGCGTAGCTTGTCTGTCTTTAATTCCCACGATGTGTGGTCATCTTTTTACTATGCTGTCCTCACTAAAAGTGGTTGCAGGCAACATAGTCTTTAGCTATACAGCTTGCTCAACACAAATATACTAAAAATACACTTAATTTTTATCCTCCAAGGAACAGGCAGATTGTTGTGTTTGGCAGGATTTACTTGATGAAATATCTTACATTTTTGTAAAACTGTGAAAAAACACAACAATTAGCCCTTACAACTAAATGTCAGCACTACTACCTTAGTGAAATAAGGATAATATAAAAACAAATGTAAACACCTGCTTAAAAGTACAACCTAACACAGAGTCCCCAATAAACTAAGCATCCAAAAATATACAATTGTTAACACAACTGCAAACAGGACACAATTTACAGATGAAGCCGTTTTGTAGGCTTTCAAGCACAAGACCAAACAGACAGCTGCCCCATGCGGCTCACTCTCTGAGCATAAGGAGAAAAATACCCCTCTGGTGCCCCCTTCCTGTTACCCCAATGTTCACAGTGAGGTCACTTCCTCCTGAATCCTGCTATTCACAGCTACCACCAGATGGAGCCAAACAGGACACAAAACTCATAACAATGATTTCAATACAGTAGTAGTAACACTGTATTGATAATCCAGCTGTGCCACCAGATGTAGTGCTTGGTCATCAATCTGGATCAGGCTCTCTGGTTTTTCACATCTCCGAAAACGTACAAGTAGATACAGGTGTTATTTGGATAAACTGATCATATATTGGGAATCTAAAAAGGTACTAAAAAATATTCAGTCTTAATAAAGTGACTTTCTATCAGTCTTCACTAGAGTGAAAATGACAACATTCTGGCTCAAAATCTCTGATATCCAATTTTCGTCATATCTCAAGGCACACTGGGTAATGTAGGCACAGCGAGGGCCCTCATCTCTACACCAAATGAGTTAATGGAAAGTTGAAACTGAGAATTTGTGATACTGAAAAAACTACTGATGGTGTTGAAAAAATCTATCACTGAAAAAAGGCAGACATGTTTTCACAGCCAAAATTTGAATTTCAATGCCAAAATGTAATTGTCACTGTTCTTCCTCTGTACAGACTTCCTTGACTTGCCCTGATATGTTTGCCCCGTGTCCCTGCCCTCTGCTATCTCTAATGTCTATACCTAATATCAATCATCTCTGCTATCACACATCCTTTCCTTTTGTGGAGGTCCTTGAATTCAAGAAACAGTTCAGTGATCTCCCAGTCATCCTTTACATATCTTAGAAGCACAAAATCCTGCTCAGTAAAGGAAATGTCTGTTGTAGCATAGCATCACAGATGACTGAGTAATAAACAGCCTCCTTTCCTTTTAGAAATGTTTCAAAACTCCTCTGCCACATGATTCAATAAACTTATTTTGAATGTCAGAGAACAGATGACATGTTTTTATAACTATTCATCATAATGAGACAAGAACACTAGTGTACCTTAGAAATTACCTTTGAGGATGTCATGTAGGTCTTTTAGGTTTACCCTGGAAGGTAAATTCCTTGATGCCAAGTTCAGTGTTACATCCAGGATTAGGTGTGGGTTGTATTTGCATTTGCAACTGACAGTCAATACAATAAAAAGGTCTGTTTTGTTCATGGGAGAAAAGTACATATTGGCTGTGAAATGGAGCATTGGGAACCTGCCAAATCATTCCTGTCTACAATGCCTTAAAGTAATGAGTACTTCATAGTATTACTATATAATGTGTTGTCTAATATTACACACATACACACTTGCAGCTGACAGGCTATTGGTTCATGCGCATATCGATGATTGCAGGCTGTTTTCATGCTGTAACAGAGAGAACTGGACCCCTAAAAACGGGTCACCTCTCTGCCTTGCAGACAGACACAGCTTGAATGATTGCAGCACTTCTTCTTAAAGCCCTGTGTGCATTAATGATGGAACATCAGCGCCCTCCTTTGGTGGCAGCAGAGAAGAAAAGGCTTACAGCACCTGGTATTCCCAGGCACTTTCTCCACCAAGTCCCTAAACGCCCGTCAACCGACCAATGGTTGAGCAATGTTGAGCAGAGTTGAGGAGCGATCAACCAATGGTTGAGCAATGTTGAGCAGAGCTCAGCGCTCAACAGACCAATCATTGAGCGAGGATCAGAATACGTCAGCTAATGTATTCAAGTTCAAGTTCAAGCTCAAGTTCAACTTTATTGTCAAAAATCTATGTAACAGGGTTAGCACAGAAGTCTGAAATTGCGTTTTATCAGTCTCCAATGTGCAGTTAAAAAGACATGTAAAAAGACATAGACAAAAATCTCCCCCCCCCCCCCCCCACCACACACACACACACGCACACGCACACACACACACAGTGTGCAAATACTGACATAATACACAACCACACGCACACACACACACACACACATAACAGCATAAGTACAATCAGTGGTCATAGTAAAGTGAAAGTGTAGGTCTGTGTACAAAGTACAAGAGTAAAGTGCCAGTGGTATGGTGAAGGAAATGTTCATGGAATGTCATCCAGTGACCTTGGAATGTTCATGTGGTTTTTCTTCAGTGTGTTGATGAGTCTGATGGCTTGTGGAAAAAAGCTGTTTCTCAGTCTGCTTGTGCGGGACCACAGGTTGCGGTACCGCTTCCCTGATGGTAGAAGGGAGAACAGTCTGTGTGCTGGATGAGTTATGTCTTTGATGATGATCATTGCCCTCTTGGAACAGTGTGAAGTGTACAGTTCATGGATGGCTGGTAGGGTTGACCTGATGATCTTTTCTGCTGTCCTCACCACCCTCTGTAGCGCCTTTTTGTCTGCAGCTAGGCAGCTGCTGTGCCAAACAGAGACGCTGCTGGTCAGGATGCTCTCAATAGCACCTCTGTAGAAGATGGTGAGAGCAGAGGTGGGAAGGTCAGCTCATCTCATCCTTCTCAGGAAGTGGAGTCTTGTCTGCGCCTTCTTGACTAGCGCAGTGGTGTTGGTGGTCCATGAGAGGTCATCTGTGATGTGCACTCCCAGGAACTTTGTGCTTTTCACAGACTCCACTGCACTGCCGTTGATGATGAGTGGGATGTGTGTTGGTTGTTTCTTTCTGAAGTCCACAGTAATTTCTTTTGTTTTGTTTACGTTGAGAAGCAGATTGTTCTTCTCACACCAGGCGATGAGTTGCTGCACCTCCTCTCTGTATGCTGAGTCATCGTTGTCTTTGATGAGGCCCACCACTGTTGTGTCGTCTGCAAACTTGATGATGTGATTCGTTTCAAATCTGGCACAGCAGTCGTGGGTCATCAGCGTGAACAGCAGGGGGGATAGCACACATCCTTGCGGCACCCCGGTGTTTATGATGGTGGTCGCTGAGGAGTTGTTTCCGACTCTGACTGTCTGCGGTCTGTTTGTAAGAAAGTCCAGCAGCCAGTTGCACAGTGAAGTGCTAATGCCTATTGTACTCAGCTTGTTCACCAGATGTTGGGGGATGACGGTGTTAAACGCAGAGCTGAAGTCAATGAACAGCATCCGTGCATGACTGTTTTTCCAGATGAGCCAAGCAGAGGTGGAGTGCTGTTGCTATGGCGTCATCAATGGAGCACTTGGGGCGGTAGGCAAATTGGTATGGGTCCAGAGTGGTGGGGAGGATGGATGTTAGATGGACCTTTACCAGTCTCTCAAAGCACTTCATCATGATGGGAGTGAGTGCTATGGGTCTGTAGTCGTTCAGTGATGATGCTGGTGACTTCTTTGGTAGTGGTACGATGGTGGTAGCTTTGAAACTTGCTGGTAAGATGGCTTGGTTCAGAGAGGTGTTGTAGATGTCTGTGAGGACGTCAGTGAGTGAGTCTGCACAGTCTCTGAGCACGCGCCCGGGTATGTTGTCCGGCCCTGCAGCTTTCCTGGGGTTCACCTTGAGTAGGGTCTTCCTCACGTCGGCTGGGTCCAGTTGAAGTGTTGTGCTGTCTGGGTTTGTGGGGTTTTTTGTGGGTGTTGTGGTGTTATTTTCTTCAAACCGGCTGAAGAAGGTGTTGAGTGAGTTGAGGAAGTCTGTGTTGTCCTCACACGGTAGGGGGGATGGTTTGTAGTCTGTGACTGACTGGATGCCTTGCCACAGGCGTCTTGGGTCCTTTGTGTCTGTGAAGTGCGAATTGATTTTTTGTCCATATGCACGCTTGGCTGCTCTCACGCCCCGGTGCAAGTTGGCCCTGGCAGACTTGAGGGCCTCCCTGTCCCCAGACTTAAAAGCAACGTTGCGTGCCCTCAGGAGCTCACGTACCTCCCTGGTGAACCAGGGTTTTTCGTTTGCTCTTACTGTAATGTCCTTGGTGACGGTTACATCTTCCGTACATTTTGTTATGTATCCTGTTACAGAGTCTGTATATTCGGTGAGGTTGACTTTCCGGTTGGTAGTGGCCGCCTCCCTGAAAACAGACCAGTCTGTGTATTCAAAACAGTCCTGTAGAGCTGCTGTGGAGCCCTCTGGCCAGGTCCTGATCTGTTTCACAGTTGGCTTGCTTCTCGTCAACAGAGGTCTGTAGGCTGGGATTAACATAACAGAGAGATGGTCTGATGAACCCAGGTGAGGGTGGGGAACAGCTCTGAAGGCCTGTCTGATGTTAGTGTAGACCTGGTCAAGTGTGTTCTTTCCCCTTGTAGCAAAGTTCACACACTTGTGGTAGTGTGGCATTACTGTTTTCAATTTGGCCTGATTAAAATCGCCAGCGATTATGCAGACCGCGTCCGGGTGTGTGTTTTGTAGTGTACTCACTGACTTGTACAGAATGGAGAGAGCCTCCTTTGTGTTAGCGCTGGGGGCGAGGTAAACAGCTGTGATGTTGATGGTATTGAATTCACGCGGCAGGTAAAATGGACGGCAGTTAAGGGTTAAAAACTCAATGTTCTCTGAGCAATGACTTGAAATAACTGCAGCGTTTTTACACCAGTTGTTGTTGATATAAATGCACACACCACCTCCTCGAGATTTACCCGTACTGGCGTGGTTTCAGTCCGCACGGAATGTTGTAAATCCATCCAGTTTAATGGCGCTGTCCGGAACGTTGTTATGAAGCCACGTCTCGGTTAGGATGATGGCGTTGCATTCTCTCACGCTTCTTTGTGTGGTTAAATCCAGCTTGAGATAGTCCATTTTGTTTTCCAACGAGCGGACGTTTGATAGAAGAATAGATGGTAGTGCTGTTTTGTGAGGGTTTGCTTTCAATCTGTGTGTGATGCCGGCGCGGCAACCTCGCCTTCTCCTCCGGCTCAGACTCCACCGCCGCTTCAGCTGCTTCCAGTTCCGGCTGGTGGGGGAGGAAGAGCCCGCTGCCTCGGAGGTTCCGTTGTCTCGGGACATTATTCCAAGACCGAGAAGAGATTCTCGATCCATGGCGAAGTTAACTCCGGATATATCCTTTGCACAGTTGTTGTTTCTAAGTCCCAGTAGTGTACTTCTGTCGTATGCGATTTTCGGAGACGATTTGGACGGTACATTTAACATAAAACACACATTGTTATCGGGAGCCGGCTTGGCCGCAGCCTCACAGGGCGCCGCCATGGCAACAAGGTCATTGCCACTACTGTCAACGGAGGATTCACTCAGGTAAAGTTTATTCTCTTCATCCTTTGCTAGTTAATAATTAGACATTTTTTTAAGGTATGTATTAAGCTGTATCGATTTAGTACAAAGACAAAAGATTCTGTGTCATAACACAGTCGTTGTGTAAAAAGGGAAGACGTTGAAGGTATGTTTTTAGCTGCTGGGTAGACTTCAGTCAACCTAACGCTGTTTTGTCTGTGAGCAACCATATTACTTGTGATTGGTCTCGTTTTAATCGTGGCAATCTAAGCTTTGAGAAAAGGCTAGCGCATTTTGCGGCAGCGGCAGGTAGTCTCGGCACTTCCGGTGGCAACTCCAGCTGCCGAGGCAGCTGCCAGGGCAACTGACGGTATTTTGGCAGCTGCCAGTCAGCTGCCAGGGAAACTGACGGTATTTCGGCAGCTGCCAGAAAGATGCCAGGGAAACTGACGGTATTTCGGCAGCTGCCAGCCAGATGCCAGGGAAACTGACGGTATTTCGGCAGTTGCCAGGGCAACTGACGGTATTTCAGCAGCAGTCAGTCAGCTGCCAGGGAAACTGACGGTATTTCGGATGAGCTGCCAGACAGATGCCAGGGAAACTGACGGTATTTTGGCAGTTGCCAGGGCAACTGACGGTATTTCGGCAGCTGCCAGACAGCTGCCAGGGAAACTGACGGTATTTCGGCAGCTGCCAGACAGCTGCCAGGGAAAATGACGGTATTTCGAATGAGCTGCCAGACAGATGCTAGGGCAACTGTCGGTATTTCGGCAGCTGCCAGACATATGCCAGGGAAAATTACGGTATTTCGGAAGAGCTGCCAGGGAAACTGAAGGTATTTAAGCACTTTACAGTCAGCTGCCAGGGAAACTGCCACCTATATTAAAGCTATGCCCTGTAGGATTTTTAATTTCCAATTCTTTTTCAGACCCTGATTAGTAGAACACCATGAGGTCTAGGGCAACAACCCTACACCATCTACATTATGTGCAGAATGACAGGGTGTGATAGGCTTTAGACCCTAAAGTTGTTTATCCTATTTTCATTTTGGATTTTACAGCAGATACGCCAAAATAAATTGGTCATCAACAGTGCAGTCTTACTCTCCAATTCCATAGACCATTTCCAGTTAATGCTACTGTTACAAATGTAAAACTAAAACTAGGTAATACTTTCATGAGCTGTTAGGCTACTCATTTTAATCTAGCACGTATCATATGTTTTCAAAATCTTTGATTTATCCCATGACAATAAATTAAACAAAAGCAATTTAAGAACTTGTAATTTCTTTAACTAACTTCTAACAAAAAGCCACTAGCCACTAGCTTTTTTCCCGCTTTTTTCAGTCTATATTTTAAGAATTTAAAACTGTATGTAAGTCATGCATTTCTCGTTTCTTGTTTGGCTGATATGCTGCCATATGTTTCTCCTAGACCTCAGATCCAGAGACTTACTGCTCACGATGACAACACATTAGACCTACTGAGAACATCCCCTCATCATTTTTGGACTCAAACTATTTAATATAATCACTCTACATGTGTAGACTGAAACATTAAGTGTTTTTAAATACAAATTTAAGCTGTACAGACAAATACTTCCAACATTGTATTTTCCCCTTATCCACATGATACCTACACTGTACCACTGTAATAAGATCAATTTTAAGAAATGTGAACCCACACCCATGCTGACTTTTGCTGATGTAAATATGCATAAGGTGAGCCATAGAATAATATTACTAGACTTTGTCAACTGTGCTAATCGCACATAGTGCAAAAACAATGACAAAAGTCAGAAATACACGTTTTAGACATACAGAAGAAACTGCACCAACAACTGTAGTTTGTACCCCTGACTTCATCTTTCTTTTTGTATTGCCAATAAATAGAAAGTATAATCATATGTTCTTTAAAACCATTTTTTCATCACCATTCAGATTAAAATGTGATATTTGATGATGATGATGATGATGATGGAAATGTCTTTTGGCTTCCAATTTGCCATGTCCTACTGTGTTGTCTGTAGGACATGCGTTGGCATTGTCAAAACAATGACAGCTCGCAACACTTGTGTCTGTAATTTGAAAATAATAGCCCCCCAACTTCACTGTGTATGTGTGTGTGTGTGTGTGTTTATAATGTTGTATTGTATTATTGTTTCGTCCTAATCACTGTTAAAATTATTGTCTTAATAAAATTATAGTAATATTATTTTTTTCTTGTTTGACATCACTATAAATACATGGGTCTGTAATTATTACTATATGCAATATTTGTAAGAAGCCCAACAGCGCCGCGTATAATTGAAAAACGTCTCAGGGCAGTTAAACAAGCACCTATATATTCATATGACACCTTTTTTTTTGGTTCTGAAGAGGCTCAGCTGTTTTGAGTCGATTCAAACCAGTTTCCATTTATTTACATGGCATGGAGGATGTATTGCTGATAGCCTGCCTCGTCTGTGTCTCCATCTAGTGGTTGAACTGTGCTATTGCGACAGATTTAGCCAACTGCACTACTTTCTATCTCATCCCAAATTTTTCTACATAACATTTTAATATAATTGTTTTGGGGAGGTGGGGTACTGCACTATAAGCCCCTGTGAAGCTTGAGTTGATACTTCAACTTCTACAGAATTATTTTTAAACCCTAGTATATATACTTCTACCTGAGTAATGAATGTTAATAATGTTGACACCTCTGGTGTATATATATAAATATATGTGTTTATATATATTTTTTAGAATGCATTCATTTGAAATATAGTCCCCCAAAATTTGCAAATTCAGGCACATATGTAATTCCTTGAATACAAGTCCTTTTGATCCATGTTGTGCATGAAAATGTTAATTAGTAATTTAAAGTACACAAGTACATTAAAACTCCAAACATGACAAGGCCACACACTGTAAAAGATCGATATGTGTAAGACCTACACAGGAAGTTGATCCAAACCAATGCCAGGATAGAGACGGCAGGAGAAAAGGAGGATCTAATTAAACGTAAGTAAACAATCAATAAGGTACTTGTCAGAAACGTTTTTCTGTATTAAAATGTGTCAAAATGTTAATAGGCTCACATTTATTATTATTATTGTTATTATAGCATGCTATCACATTTTATGTTGATTTTAAGCTGCAATATTTAAATCACTTTCAAAAGAAGGTGGCCCCTCGGGGTGTCAACAGTATCAGAAAAGTTGTGTCACTTCCAGCCATCTTGTCACTTGTCATCTTTAAAGACCTTCAGTAGTCATCATCTCCGCCATTGCAATCCCAAAATACGCCCGGAGGACTGGAGAAAACTTGGTAGGTAATTTAATCGGGATAATTAATATAAGAATTTTACAAAAGCTTGTGGTCTGTGATGATAAATAAACGTAAACCAAAAATACTTGTAGAACAATCCAAATGTTTTAAGTCTAATAATAATTTAACAACAAGAACAACTACTACTACAATAACAACAACAACAACAACACCAAAAAAAAAACAAAAAAAACATTACATCTTAATATGTCTGCTTGTGTTTTTGCCATGCATTAAAAGTGTTGTTAAATAATGATATGTATGTACTGGGACAAGTGCTGTAATTCTATTTGCGACTGACCATTAACTTTAATGCATCCACAGAGTGTCGACTTTACGGCTGGGTTTTTTGCATCTAAAACGAGTTTGGAAAATGGAAGGTGAGAAGGGCTTATAAGTACATAAAATTAATTAGTGAGATAAATCACTGTGAAACACACCAGGAAGATTTATTTAGTCCTGAAATTACAACGTTATAATGTTCTTATAAACTTATAAATTTTGAGCCCCGGGTCTTTGATTTTGTTACCTTTGTTATTGTTTTTAATAGGTTAACATCAGTTGTTCTCCGATGTTGCTTCTTTTTTGGCCTGTGAGGGGCCTGAATGTGTCTTCTGTCAAAAAAAGGAACTTGCAAACAAGAACCATCTTAGCAAAAAGCATCTTGCAGATGCTGTTCACTTTGTGGAAAACAATCAAGGTATGTAGTACAAATGAACAATAAAGGTGTAGGATGTCATTTTTTCAAACTTTGATTTTTTTTGTATGTTTTGTTGTTGTTTTTTGACCATTTTCTTCTTTCAGATAAATTTATGGTGGCCTGCTTCTGCAAGGACAAAATACAAACATCCAGAAGCCACTACCATTTTGTAAATTTTGTAATTTTAAGAATCTTTCACGGCCATGCAACTTCATTAAACATTTAAAAGGCATACATGGTAGGTGTTCTGCTGCAGCATCTACACACATTTTAATCTCAGTGTCAATCAACATAACAAAGCAGTAAACCCATCAAAATAAAAATAATTCATTAGTTAGCTGATATGTGTGTAAACATCACTGACTGAATATCTGAAATTTTCTGTCCCCATAATAAGCTGTTTGCCTCACTGTGTGGAAGAGGCAGGAATCATTATATTATTTGAAAGATATAATCTGGCTTGACTATAACATTGCGTAAAATAAGAAAATACATACATATAAATCAACAATAGTTGTTATATAGATTTGTTTAATTTTGGGGTGTCCACTTTAATGTTATGAACTACACAATTACATGATTGTAATGGTAATCAAATTTTCTTTCCATTATTTTCCTGCAGGTATTGCATCAAGCCAAAAACAAGGTAATACATGACATTAAATCTTTGTCATTATTCTTCATTAAATTAGTTTTTCATAAAATCCATCATTGTTTTGTTTGATGCAGGTAATGATAATAATACAGCGCAGCATGTAAAAGATTTTCTGTGTGTCCAGACAGTAACTTATTTTTGTATATTGGAAGACTTAAATTACATTAATTTCTAACAAGGTTAAATGTATTACTTTAATATCAGATGAACTGTCTTGGAATAACATTGCACAGAGTCCCTCATTCAGCCCCCAGGAGGATGACTATGTTCCTTCTTTCTTCTTAAGATGTTGTGTAATATATTAAAAGTGCCCATTAGCTTTTTGTTTTGGCACTTGAACCCTTTGCCATTTCCATCAGAAATCACCCTGTTATTAGAGGAATTCCAATTGCAGATATAGAGCACCGCATAGCCTTATTTGCAGATGATACATTAATTTTTATGACAAAGCTGGAGCAGTCATTATCAGCCCTTACTGACGTAATTGACAGGTTTGGGAAATTCTCGGGTTATAGATTAATAAGTCCAAATCCTCTATTCTTTTTCTTAATGAACAGGAAAAGATCCAACCTGAGATCCAGCATCCTTTTGTGAATGCTTCCAAAGGTTTTAAATATCTTGGTATTTTTATTACTCCAAACCTGAAGTCACTAATACCTGCCAATTATGATCCAGTTATTGTAAAAGTGAAGGAATCTCTAAGCAGATGGATCTCACTCCCCCTGTCTGTGATAGGACGTATAAATGTTTTGAAAATGAATGTTCTCCCTAAATTTTTATATCTTTTCCAGTCTATCCCGCTTTCTCCTCCTCCTAAATTCTTTCGAGATATGAAGACAGCATTCACCAAATTCATATGGAAGACTATGCGCCCAAGGCTCCGTCTTACACTATTATACCTTCCATTCGACAGAGGGGGCCTGAAGGTACCAAATCTTGTGTGGTACTATTGGGCAGCTCAAATAAGAGCTGCCGGCTTGTGGTTCTCTCCCCAACCTCAGTTACCCTGGGTAGGGATGGAGGCATTGTCCACAAAAGGGCTAGGATTAGACTCATACTTATACTCTGACTCTGTTAAGAATTTGAAGGAAAACACTCTGAATCCATTTGTCAGAAATACCTTGTTGATATGGCATAAGGTGCATAGTGTTATAGGCGATGTTCCTAATCTGTCCTGCTTCTCACCTATCTGGGGAAATGCTGAGTTCAGACCTGGTAAAAATTATTTAGGATTCAAACAGTGGTCACAGAAAGGTATCAGGAGGATCATGGACCTCTATGACAGTGATACACTGATGCCCTTTAATGAACTCAAAGACAAATTTAATATTCCACAGACCCACTTTTTCAAATACCTACAGCTGCGAAGCTTTATTCTCTGCAAATTTAAGAATTCATCTATCTGCCCCCCTTTAACAGTATTAGAACAGTTTGTAGTTCAACACCAACATAGTAAGGGCCAGATCTCTTCTCTTTACAATATATTTTCATCATATTCCACAGAGTCCTCTGACTCAAAAAGGAAGTCCTGGAGTGAAGATTTGGGTGTGTGTGTTCTTGACTGTGAATGGAGCCAGGTGTGCTCCGAGGCCCATAATATTTCAATAAATACTAGACTTAAATTAGTACAGTATAACTGGATCATGAGAACGCACATCACCCCAGAAAAGGTAAATAAATTCAATCCAAATGTTCCAGATATTTGTGTGAAATGTCAGACTCACAAAGGCACCCTCTTTCATTGTATTTGGGAGTGTGAGGAGATACAAAAGTTTTGGAAGGAAGTTATTAACATAATTTCTCAACTCACTTCCAAACCCATTCCCCTCTGTCCCAGAATTTGTATATTGGGCCTGTATCCCATAAATCTTACTTTAAAAAAACATGAAATCACATTGATTAATATCTGTCTCATCCATACGAAACGTCTGATTGCCATGTATTGGAAAAATGTGTGATGTCCCAACATTAGCCATTGGCTTAAGGAACTATCATCCTGTCTTGCTTTAGAGAAACTAACTTATAGTCTTAGAAACAGGCTGGGGGAATTTTATGAGATCTGGAGCCACTTCTTAAATTTCCTGGAAAACACTGATCTGCAACATGCCCTTCACTCTTAACCTCCCTCCTAACACTTTATATATGAGCACATTCAATTCATCTGAAAACTTCATTAATCCTCCATTTTAATAACTTTACCTGTATGCCTTGCTCTACTCTGGCTGTATGTCTTGATATGTACTGATTGGAAATCTGAACATTTGTTGTCTTCATTTTATTTTCGGATAATTGCACTATGTACTGAGATTTATATAATGCTGTAGCTGTATCTCTTGTAACTACTGAGAGACGTGATGCTGGGTGGGTGGGGGGGTGGGATTATTTGTTCACAATGTGTTTTTTGTGTACATGTTCACCTTGAACTAAAAATCAATAAACATATGTTTAAAAAAAAAAAAAAAAAAGTGCCCATTAGACATAACAGTCTGTCATAATATTTATTTGGAAAACATTTATCTCACTGTCATAGCTTTTCTTCATACAAGTCGTATTGCTATGCAGACATCAACCAAACAATACATATGAATGCATTGTAGGCTGTATAACTTTATAACTGTATAACTTTTTTTAACTTTATACATACTGAAATCATCTCTATTGCTCCACTTTTGAAAAATGAGCATGACATTTATTGTAAAATAAATTATGTTAGGGAAAATATCAAATTTTATCACTTAAAATTTTTGTTTCATAATTTCACAATTGTTTAGTCTGATGGTCAGAGGTGTGTCTTCCTCAGCAATGTCCTAGATTGTAGCTCCATGATATAAAATCTAGTAGCTTTAGTATCGTGGTTTCCATATCCATACATTAATGTTTTACACTTACAACCGTGTCTTTGTTTTTCTTTTTGCAGATAAGACAAAGACTTCAAAACGAAAAGCCAACAATGTAACAGAAGACCCCACAGACAGCTTAGACTGTAAAACAAAAAAAGGTGTCATGTCCCCACTGTACAGCTGAGCTAAGTTCTTCCAAAAATCTCAAAAGGTATATCAGAGATGTACATTGCCTGGACAGTACCCCCATGATCTGCATTGACATAAGAAATGGGATTTATGTCACACCTAAATATGATCATAGCCCTGTTTTCCCAATTCATGTTATCAAGTCCACAATCATACCAAAAATCGACTGCGACTCTGGATTTCACAACTTTAACAACCGTGTCCTCCTGACATTGCCATTGTGTGCACTATTGCTGTCTGGTTTAGCGGTAAGGAAATCATAAAAACATTTAGGCCATAAAATTTCAGCAAGCATTCATGTCAGTGAGTTGTTGATAACAGATATGATATTTGTATGTTGATTCATTACAGAACAAGACAACCAGTGGACGTATGCTGGACACTATTTCATTCTTACACAACAACAGATACCACCACCAAATTGTGAGGAAGGCTTTTCATAACTTCCTCACTGATTTCAATTTTGAGTTTTCCTGCTACCAGTGTGGGCACCATCCAGCTGTGGTGGTAGCTGATGCCAATTGGAAACTGGCCTTTGATATCCCACGTAAGAATATTTTTTCATTATGTTCTCATACATAGTAACATTACATTAATTTTTCACAACAGACTTACAGATACAAATGTGTGGCTGTGTCAAGTCTGTTAGGTGGACAGTGACTTAAATAATTTATATGTTCTTTCTGAATGTTGCTATGGAAAATGTGGGCTAATTTTTGGAATTTTATATTAGAAGTTATTAGTGACTCTATGTTTCTATATGAATGTTTCTGTGGTTGCTGTGCTTTTGTAATTGTGTGAAAAACATTTGCAGTTGGGACATTCAAAAGGCCAGATCCAGAGAGTATTTCAGAGAAAGACCTTGAGGTTGACATAGTCAAGGCATGGTCGGACTTGGACAAGTCACTGGTAGCCGAAGGACTCATATCAGGTATGGACCAATTATGGACAGTGCTATACAATCATA
The DNA here is from genome assembly GCF_027409825.1 of Scomber japonicus. Taxonomy (NCBI): domain Eukaryota; kingdom Metazoa; phylum Chordata; class Actinopteri; order Scombriformes; family Scombridae; genus Scomber; species Scomber japonicus. The sequence continues at coordinate 30,060,875 of NC_070588.1, forward strand.
AATGTAGAAAACTGAAAATTCCAAACACAATAGTATCAACCTTACACTTTTACATATGCTTTGTGACACTAACAAATCATTTAACTAATGTATACTATAACAAAAACTGTATTTTTTATTAATAGGAACATCTGTGGCAAACCCATATTGTAACTCCGTTGGACACTCTACTTTGGCACCATGGATGGGAGAGCACACAAGAGTAGGGAAAATTCTCCCCAAGACTGAGTTCAAAAAGGCACTGAAAAAACACCCCGATAACATCAAGCATCCCCTCAAAAATATAAATGAGGACTTCATACTTGATATTGTTGATTCCAAGAAGGTACAATTTGTGTTAATATTGCTTGTTTGTCAGTATAATGTTATTTCAGACATAGGCATACATTATATATAATGTGTATTCCTAATATTGTGGTTGTTAGGTTTGTTACTCTTTTTGCAACAATATGTTGTATAACATAAAGTGTGTTTGTAATGGGTCTCTTTTTTTGTCTTTTCAACTTATAGCCTCAAAAAAAAGAACTTCAGGATGCTTGTTACGCCTTGGGTGTATCTGCTGATGGCTCCACCGCAGATCTAATTAACAGGCTTCAAGAACTTCTGAACTTCAAAGACATATACCCCAAGTTGTTTTTGAAGTTACAGAAAGCTGGTGGTGAGAAATATTTTGTTAGATTATTTGTATATTTATATGTTTTGTCTATCTGAAAAACAAGATAATGTTATACAATTTTTTATATTTTTTAGGTGGTGTCCTTCATTTTTCATGTATACATGGGGTGGTATACTACCTCAATTTCCTATTCTGGACAGAGTCATCCAGGGACCATACAGACGGGCTGCTGAGTTTTAAACAGTTCCCCACTTGTTACATATCTGATGTGGCTGGACAAGTCGCCCGTCATACAAACAACAGGACAAAACAACAGTATTTCAACCCACACGCTGCTCCAAACAATGAAAATATTAAACTGGCCAATAAAGAGTTGAACGTAGACATGAAGTGGGTGAAGAACCTGAAGTCCCCACTCCCTATACAGGCAAGGCTTGATGTCGACAGAATGGGAGCTACACATCCTATCACAGGCACAGCAGAAAGGTACTCCCTCTATGACAGATTTCACCAAAAAAACCAGAGACGTCCTGAGGAGAAACTCAGAAGTCTAAATATCTGCTCAAGTCTGCGGACAGAAGTAAATTCTTCGGTCGCAGAGCAGTTCAATCGAGAACTTGCATCGGTACGATATTCATTGTGTCAAATGAAAGAGGCACACTTCAAACAAACATTGAGGGTGCTGATAGATCTGCACAATGAAAAAATAAACCAAACATTCAAGGCAGAAATGGAGTCCTTGTGCAATACCCAGTTGTCTATAGGCCTTCATGGAATGCTGGGTTTGCAGTCTGCTGGTAAGCTTGTTCACTATATGTTATAACATAATAATAAAGGATTAAAAAGTTGTGGAATTGAAAACAAGAGCAATAAGTGCCATAACCTAGGTATTCATTTAATCCTCTTGTTGGAGCCCAAGTTGTTAAAAACTTTAATGTTCCAAAATAAACATGTTTTCCAAATAAGTCATGATGTTTTTATCTTTTATATTTTTTAGAAGGGAAGGAAGATCATAAGCCCATGTTTGCTGACAATATCAACATCCTACCAGACGGCATCGTGAATTCTGCATTTGATGCACATTTATATGCTGTTGATGATAATGACAAGGTAATTATACAACATCTTGGCTTTTTTCATTAGCTCCTAAATATTATTAAGAACTTAAATTAATATTTTTGTCATCCTGTTTGTATTAAGGAAAAACTCAGGGAGTTGTTAACTGGATCGCGTAATGAAGATCAGGCCTTAAGTCAAGTGTCAAGGCGCTTTCCAGTATCAATTAAGGACGTTCGCAGTGTTTGCCCACTGGAGTTATTGGCACAATCTTCCATGGTTATGCCATGATTGACGGATGACGTAAGTGTAGAAAAACAGTCTTGTGTATGAAGTTAATTTGTAAATGAACTGAACTGTAATTACAGTTACTGCAGTGTTTATAAATTATAAATGTGTACCTTATACTTATCAAATATTGACTTACTCTAACAAGTGTATTGAATTGCAGGCTGTTAACTATGGAGTTGCTCAGTTGGCCCAAGAACAATAGAATAAATGTTCCTCCATTTCTTTTTTTTTTTGTTGCCACATCAACGTTTGCTGCTATTAACACTACATTTTATGTTATAGTGTGGTTCTTTGGGTCATTTTGATTTCATTGTGTGGCACCGGGAATGGACCAGTAGTGGAGCTGTGAGTGAGCAGGTTGTCAAACGCATCCCTGTAGGTCCTTTTTGTAATTTTTTTAGCAACATTTAAGACAATGTGGATTTCTGAAAAATATATCTGCTGTTAACATGTACTGTGTTGTACGACCTGATGTTATTGTTGTACTATAGGTGTCACACAAGCTACTCCTCCCCAGGATTGTTGGTCACTCATCTCCAGAGACGGGCAACCATTTTATTCTTTGGGTGAGCCTCCATTACACAACTATTTTTATTCTGTGATTGGACTATTACTATAATTTTATTGTTAAATATGTTTGTTTTGCAACATAAAGTTAATGATGCAGAAACAGCAAAAACCATAAAGAGCATGAACTGCATTTAAAGTTATACATATGTTATATGTTTTGAAGTGTTGTTAATAATTATTTCCTTGTAGGTATTTGACTTCCAACTGAAACAGATCCGAATTTATGACTCACTCATGCAACACTGTCAGATCAGTCATGGTGACATGGACCTCCTCAGGTAAAGGGAGAGTAGCATACAAAATGTATTATTAATTATTTAAAATGTTTGTTATAATGATCAGACTAAACTATTGCCAACTTGTTCTTTTGTAGAAATGTCTTCAGATTTTATGGTGGCCTTGACAGTTGGACTGTGACACATCCTTCACAGTGGAAGCAGCAAGACTGTGTTACCCGTGGAGTTTTCGTGTGTTCTGTGAGCTGCTGATTCTTTGAGATGTTTATCTTCCTGTTCAGTTAAAGTGTGGTTTATGATTTCATAAAGTGAATTGTTTTGTTCTCAACTCGGCAGCTGAAAATGAGGTCCTAAACCGTGAGGTCACTGCAGAGGCTCTCACTCTGAATCAATGTATGACTCTTCGTCTGCACCATGCTGCTCAAATTCTGAAGAAAGTCAATGTAGAGGTAAGAGGGTTTTTTTTAACTGTTATTATGTCATAATCTGTTATTCTTAAAAGAGAAATTATGTACAACTGGGATCTTTGTTACACAGGACTTTCCGCCAACTGCTGAGGAGCTTTTGAAAAAGGAGAAGAAGGAAATTAAACTGCAGGAAGCTGAAGCAAAAAAAACGCACTCCAGCAGCCATTGCCTGGCATGGAAAATAAAGTCCTGTTTGTTCCAGCGGGTAACTGGGACAACCAGGTATGTACAATTTAAATGAAAACTATGGTCAAGTTTATTTATATAATACTTTACACACAACACAACTGACTATATCAGACAAAGCCAAGTCGCTTTGGAAATATGTAAAATTACGCAGTTGAAATGGACTAACTTCATATTACATCAAAAGGTATTGTTATCTATTTGTAAAGTTGTCCCACTTCTGTTTGGAGGGGGACTGGACCAGTAAGGATTTTTTTTGTGGATGCACCTGCATCCCTGAAGTGTAAGAATAATCTCATATTTTGCAGAACCATGGCTGCCACTAGGATCATAGAGATAATTGTTGTAGTTGTGTTTCATATAGAATATTAACATGTTTTTTTCCTGTAATGCCTTTAATCTTTTCCATTGTCTTAACATTATCTATAAAGATAAAAATGTTTTATATATTTAACAGTTCACAAGAGTAGGAATTAGTATGTACCTTGTCAAAATAGACATGTAAACATTTTGGTCCTTTTCTTTAAACAGAGATGACATTCTGGAGTCTGTTGAAGCAGGAGACATTCTGACAGATGGAGAAATAAAGGTAATAACATACTGTATGTAATACATTATCTCCTGTGAGCTATACTGCATTTTCTCAACTAAAGGCATTCAATAATTCTATAAATAGTCCAAGCTGGTAAAACACTATCAACCATGTCAGGTTTAAGCAACCTAAAACACTATATCAGACAAAGGAAGACAAGACAACAGGATTAGAGTTTCTACTTGCAAGGAGAACGGACAGGGATCTGCTCAGTATCAATCTCCAATCCGCTCTGAGCAAACCTTGCCGAACCCTGGTTTTTATTTGGTTCAGGGGCTCCCTAATTTACATAGTGTTGCTGCTCTAAAGGGTGGGGGTCACAAGTCGGTCGGTCACACACACTTTAAAGATTTCCTGATCAGGGTCACAAGTTGATCAAAGATGGTATTTCCTGATCAGGTCACAAGTTGATCAAAGGTGGTCACACGCACTCCAAGGACTTCCTGAGCAGGGTCCCAAGTTGGTCAAAGGTCCTGAAAAACAACTTTAAAACAGCATGCTTGTAGACTATAAAGGTTAATGATTATAGAAAGGGGTAAATATGAGATAACTCTATGTACAATAATTCCAACATTTCCCTCCTGTTTATCACATATTTGCTCATCTTCTCATTTCACTTATATCAACCACTTCAAAAGATTTTTCAGTTGTAAGATCATTTTTATGAGAACAAATAGGTTTACACTCAGAGTTATTTGTTTTCTTTTTACTGTTTACCAATCAGAATCAACATCAGACGGAATCGGGAAAAGATCAGGTAAATTTTCCTCAGGATCATTATTACCATTATCATTATGTCCAAGCAAAGGATACAACTGAGCAAATCGACTATCCACGGGTGTAATGGCAGTAGTGATTAGTCTATTAATTAACGCACGGAGACAGGGAATACAACAACAGCCACACAAGGTCAAAATCGCTGCAAGAACTGCAATTGAGACTAGGACAGAAGATACCAGAGCTCTGTACTTCCCAAAGGCATCCATCCATGAATCCCACAAGGTGGTGTCAACACCGGAATGGTCTTTCATTTTACCATTCAGTGAACGCAGGCCCTCAATGGCCTTAGTCAGACTGCCATCAGCAGCCGTATTGTTGGGGATAAAAGTACAACACTTTTCCCCAAACATTGCACATACACCACCTTTTTCTGCCAACAGCATATCCAGCGCTATTTTACTTTGAAAGGCCATAAGGGAAGTAGCTGCCAGTTGGCCATGTACAGCTTCAAATCCGCTCTGGGTCCAATTTCCTAGTTTTTGAACATTGTAATGAATGTAGTTAATCCTGTCTACGTTTTTATTTATGGTACACCACCAACAGAGGGTGGACTCAAATCCTGCCGTAACTTGATCAGCCAATTTATATTCACTAGGTACACCGCGTGGAACACCGATAGCATCAATGTAAGTTGGATCATTGTCTGTCAACCAAACAGTGGATCTTTTCTTACGAAGCCACTGTTGTGACACAAATTTAACTGATTCAGTGATCACTCCTTCAGCTGTCATAGGAAGTACTGAAACTGGTAACAGTAATGTCACTAATGCACAATATCCAGTTTCTTGGCAACCTGTGAAAAAGTCTTTCGTCTCCACACCACCACCAAATGTCTCCTCGAGACACTGGTTTGAAATCATTAGGTTTAGAACCAGTTGTACTTACTCTTACATGTTTTCTGCATGAGGTTGCAGTAAGATTACCTAGGGGGTTTCCTCTCCTAGAACCATCTCCTCTTTCCATTTTAATGCATGTAAAACTACCTCTAACTACTTTCTTGGAGAACAACGGCTTTTCCTTTTCTGTCGTCGTGACCAGGAAAATTAAATCCCAAATACTACAATTTTTTACTGGGGTTTGTGTTATTCATGACGTCTATAACACACTCCTGTGGTATCACTGCCGGGACAATTTGCAAAAGCGGTCTTGGTCCCATGCAAACTACACAGTCAGTTTTAGTCATATTGGCAGCTTGTTCTACCATTAACAACCAGTTATTATTAGTTCCGGAAACACCAGTTGTGACTTGGAACCATTCATCCACCGTCACATTATTTGCCATCAAAATTCGTCCTCCTTTCTTGTAGGTTCTTTTTGGCATTTCAGGCTTAGTTCGGCTTCCATAACATAGAACTGCTCTAAATTCAGGATGTCTTCCACCGGAATATGCCCACAGATTTATGGATTGACACTCAGGTTTATCAGACTGATATTTCAGTACCAGACCATCTTGGAGTCATTTTGACCGAAAGACCTCCTCTACTAGGTTTGGTGGCTTGTAAGATCTTCACTGACTTTCAGGTGTACCTTAACTCTAAATGTCCAGGTCCACCCTATTATCGGTCTTTGGCTCACCTCCCCTATCAGGGTTTTCAGTCGAAATGATCTTTTTGCAATGTGTTAAATAGATCCAAGTTGATCTTTCTGCTATTTTTAATGCTGTGGGGGTTGTTATTAGTACCTGATACAGCCCTTCCCACTTTGGTGAGTGCCAGTGTTTCTTTTTTATGCTTCTTATTAGCACCCAATCTCCTGGTTCCACTAATTGGATGTCCTGCTGGGAAACAGAAGGATATTCATCAGTTTGTTTCTGTTTTTGTTTTTCCAGCATGTTTCTCATGTAGTCAGCTAGACTAGCCTCTTCTTCTATTTCCCATTGATTCTTAAATTGAGGTAACCTATAAGGTCTTCCAAATAATGTTTCATATGGTGTTAACCCAGTAGTGCTTGTAATGTTAATATACAATTTTACCAGGTCTAAACATTGTGTCCATAATCCTCCATACTGTACATTTCTTCAGCCTATTCTTAATTGTTCCATTCATCCTTTCTACTAATCCTGCACTTTGAGGGTGATATGCACAATGATTTTTTAAATCTATGTGGAACATTACACCAATCTTTTTAACCACTTGGTTAACGAAATGGGTTCCATTATCACTATATATCTTCTCAGGAATTCCATACCTGGGAATAATATCCTTACAAAGTGCTTTTGCTACCGTCAAAGCGTCTGGATTCTTGGTTGGGAAAAATTCAATCCATTTTGAGAATGCATCTATTATGACTAAACAATACTTTTTCCCTTCACTTTGGTTTAACTCTATAAAGTCCATAAGGATAATTTGAAACGGATACTGAGGTGTGGGGAAACATCCTCTATGCGGTCTCAAATTACCTTGTGGATTGTGCTTAGCGCATGTCAGACATGCTCTACAAATATTTTTTGAATAAGAGTTGAATCCATAAGTGGTATAGTATTGATGTATCTGTCCTACCATCCCTCCTGTTGAGACATGTGTTACACCATGGCTCAATATTGCTGCCCATTTATAGAGGTTCTTTGGTAGGATAGGTTTATTATTTGGTCATACATAGATGTCATTTTGTAATTTAGCTCCATTCTTTTCCCAAATGCTTTTTTCAGATTATGGACTTTGTTGTTGCATGTCTTTTAGTGTGGTATCGTCTAAATTAGTTCGTTCTTCTAAGGTCAATTTATTGAATTGACCTGCCGCAGCTGATTTCGCGGTTTTATCCGCAAATGCATTTCCTAGAGAAACTTTATCAGTACCAGATGTGTGTGCTGCACTTTTGCATACTGCTATTTTTCTTGGTAATTGCACTTTTTTCCAGTGCCATGGAGGCTGCTATGACTGCTCTTACACAATGTGGTAGTGCACAAGCTACACTATCTAGCTTTGATGAAAAATAAGCTATAGGCTTCATCTTATCTCCATATTGTTGTGCCAATACAGAGGTCATAAAATGACCTTTACAGTCAACCATCTGAATGAATGATTTGTTATAGTCTGTCAATGCTAGTGCTGTACTGGACACTAACACTTGCTTTACTTCACAAAAAGCTTTTTCAGCTTCTTCAGTCCATTTTAGCTGAGATGTCATTTTAAGGTCTTCCTCATACATCAATTTATTGGCACCCAATTTCTGCAATAGTTTGTCAACTGCAGAAATGACATCATCTGCTTTTTTGTTTAAGGTTTTGGAGCTTGGAGAATTGCAATCTTTCTGTCTTCCATTATTGTTCTTCCTCCCCCACTTAGATTATGTCCTAAATATTTAACTTGCATTTTACACATTTGGAGTTTACTTTTGCTTACTTTATGGCCTTCTTCAGCCAAATGCTTTAGTAAAGCTAAAGTGTCTTCTTTACATGTTTCCAAATCAGGAGAGGCTAATAACACGTCATCTACATATATTAAAACTTGACTTCCCCCTGGAGGTTGAAACTTAGTCATGCTTGCACTCATTACTTGAGAATAGATAGTTGGACTTTCACAATAACCTTGAGGTAATCTAGTATAGGTATATCTTTGGCCTCCAAAGGTGAATGTGAACCAATATTGACTATCTTTATCTATAGGTACAGAGAAGAATGCATTACTGATATCCACTACAGTACATACTTTAGCATCTAGTCCTAACGAATTCAACAATGTATATGGGTCTGGGACACACGGAGCTCTCTGAATCACTGCATTATTTACAGCTTGCAAGTCTTGCACCATGCGCCATCCTACAGACGGGGCTTGCTTTTTAACTGGGAATATAGGTGTATTGCAAAGTGAATCGTTACATTTAATTATCACTCCTGCTGAAATCAAGTCTTCAATTCCTGTTTTGATCCCTTCAAGTGCGTCTTGTTTCAGTGGATATTGTCTCACACAGGGTCTATATTCTGTCTTAGGTCTAATTTGAACGGGCAAAGCTCCTTTCACCGGCCCAACATCAGTTGGTCCTTTAGACCATAGTTCATCAGGAATATTCTTTAACAAATCTTCCTCTGCTTCTGTTAACATAATAATGTTAACCTTATCCTGTTCACTCTCCTGATAACACTTTGGCTGTCATTCTTGGCCTAGTCAGGCTGAATTATGCTTTCTTTTTGGACAATATTTGGCTATATGGCCTTCCTTACCGCAACTCCAACAACAGAAAGGGTTCCTGTTCTGTCTATAATCTCCCCTTCCTGCTCCTCCTCTTCTGCCTCTATAATTCATTCCTCTTCCTCTAGCACCTCCTCTACCTCCTCCCTGGTAGAAGATTTCGTCCTGGTCATGGTAAAAGGTCCCTACAGCCTTCTTACTCTCGTTCTTTTCTTTTACAACTTTCTCTGCATGCAAAGCGTGATTAATATATTCATCAAGAGTTCCTGTTGGAAGTCCTATGTAATGTTTAGTAACCCAGCTGCGGATCGCATCTTTAGATCCTGCGTGGAGAGCATTTTTTTTAGCTGCTGTTGGAATGCTCCATTTTCATCATTATTCTCTTGTAAACCACTATGGGTTTTGAAAGCAGTTGTCATTCTAATTTTGTATTCTTCAAAAGGTTCATCTTCTCTTCTGCTTAACTCTTTCTATCTCCACATAATTTGCTCTTCGCCTAAAGCGTTGAGTAACTCTACCAATAAGGTGTCTTACCCGAGTAGTCAATTCACTATCAGCATGTGCCAACACCACATTATTGTTATTTAGGGGATTCCAATCCCCTCTCACATAATGCCAATCAGGCCCCGAACACAGTCATCCAAATCTGCTGTACCTCTTCACTTTCTTCCTCATCTGTAACTTCCCTTCGCTTCATGGCCCTGTTTCATCATCCTCTTTTCTTTGAAACATCAACTGTCTATTTCTTCAATGGACATTTTCTAGTGTCCTTCCATTCAGAACGTCCCTTGTCTTTCTTCGGACAGTGTCGAGCCACATGTCCGTTTTTGCTGCAACACCAACAACACAGTATTCCTTCGGGCATCTTTGCCTACACTCCTACTTACCCTCACTGTACTTTACACTTCCTTCATTCTTACTTTTTCATGGTAACTTCCTATTTGTACTTTTCTTGACAGGCTTATTTCTTAAAAAATCATCATTACTGGGTTTTAACAATTTCCAACTAGTTTATTTCATTATTATATTATTCTCCTTCCTTATGTATACTCATTACCTTGTACAAGGGTTATACTTATTCTATTTCCTATGTTCTAGGGACGTCTCCCCAAGTTTTGATATTTATTACATTTTAGTGTCTTTTAGTTGCTTCTCTTAGTATCTCTATCCTTACTTCCTTAATTTTACCAGGATCCTGGGTTTCAACATATTTCCAATCTTTGGAGTATATTTCTTACTTTAGTTTTTTAGTTTACTCGCTTCTTCCCCATTTTAGTAATTTTAGTCCAGTTATTCAACACCTAGGGTGTTCTAAGAACTGGTTTCTTGTTAGTAGGACAGCAAGAAAATTTCCTGTTGTGGTAATTCTCACTTCAGAGAGAATTCTTGCCTTTGCATCCACAAGAGGTTTGCTGTTTACAATCCTACTATTTTGGTATGAAAATGAAGATACCTAATGGTATTTCATTTCCACTCACACTCTCATTCACTCACGTAAGTTTCACTGAGTCTACAGGACACTGTTGTCCACTATTTTACTTTACACGGATATTTTCGGACTCCGTCGTCCCTCGTTAGCTGATAGTGACTAGTATTCTCAGGGTTTTTCAGTCAGTTCCCGGCACTGTTGGTAATAAGCAGCTAAGCTAAGTAAAACTATACAAGGCAAAAAACTCCATATATTCAATGTTGACAGTTTTTCAGCTAATTACATAATGTCTTTGGTAGGTTTTGATTCAGTGGCTGCAAAAAAATAAAAGCATGTCCCGATACCAAGCTGAATCTGTGCTTCTTAAGAGAACATCTTCGAAGGACGACAAAAGGTAAAGGACATTGTCTGTATTGTGTGCATGCTAAATCAAGTCATGGCTCACAGTAATTGTAGGTTAAGTTGACATCACTGTAATGATGGAATGTGTCACCAGTGCATTTACAGATCCTCAATCTTTTTACAGACCGGGAGAGTTCACAGAAGGTGACTCAGAAATCATGGATGAGGTAAGAAATTACAATACAAAACATTAACAATACAAAACGGTTCACAGCAAGCAGTACTAAAACAGTACACATTAACAAGCTTATGAATGCCATTTAGCCTTTCACATCAAATATACAATCTTGCTGTGTCGTAACGCAATATAACATCACTTCAATACTGTGAACAATGGTAGCCTAACTCATAAAGACTCTCTATAAATCTCTGGTTAGGGACTTGTTGAAAATATTTGTTAAAATTATGAATTTACATTTACAATTGAAGTAAAACATGGTTACATTATGGCAAGTTGGGAATACCCATATACAATGAATACTTTGACCTTGTTTTCTTGTTTATTGCAGAGCAACATTATTTTTGACACACTGCATAGCTGCTGCTGACTGGTGTCACAAGACACAATTTAATGGAAAAGTCCAATTACCAGTGGTACTTTCAATGGACAAAGAGGAGCAAAACAAAATCTTCCGGGACCTTACCTTCTGGGAAGGTGACCATGATGAAAGTTCTCCAGCAGAAATGTTTACTTTCATTTTTGAAAAGAAAAAGGACTACGACAATTTCTGTACAGAAAATGTTGATAAGAACAACTACAAAGTGTTCGCAAAATTTGAAGAGGTCTGATTTTTCTTTGTGGACCATTGAACATTACAATGTCCCCTAAAACTTCCTTCAGGAAGCGTGTGTATGTTTGTTTGGTGTGTATGTTTTTTTGGTATGTATGTTTATTGTTCAAACGTAATCCGTGAACTCAAAAATTTAGTTTAAATAAATGACAGTTTAACCCACAGGTACTGTGTCTTGTTTTAACCCTACCTATGCCAATAATAGAAACATTGAGCAAAAACAATTACATAACTTATTTCAAACAAAATGTTTGTGTGGTTCATTGTCTGCCCCAATTCACACACACAGTCACAACATTAGAGCCTATTATTGATATAAGACTATTTTAAGAATGATGAGTTAATATTCTATATCTTACATATTCTTATATAATATAGGCATATTCAATATTAAACTAAATGTAGCAACCCCACATTTAAATGGCTTTTTTGAAAGGCACAGTGGCGTTTGGATTCGTGATTGTCACAACATTATAATAATGCTGTGATCAATAGTGGCTGGGTGAAATAATACATACAAACACACAAATATCGTCAGTTGCCCTGGCAGCTCATCCGAAATACCGTCAGTCTCCCTGGCATCTGTCTGGCAGCTGCCGAAACACCGTCAGTTGCCCTGGCAGCTGACGAAATACCGTCAGTGCTGCCGCAGAACTGGCAGCTGCCTCGGCAGCTGGAGTTGCCACCGGAAGTGCCAAGACTACCTGCCGCTGCCGCAAAATGCGCTAGCTCTTGGTAGCCGAGAAAAAAACGGATATATTTTTCATGCGTTTTTGCCTTTCATCCACACGAAAACTCAGTTTTAGCTCATTGAAAACAATTATTTCTTAAAACTAAGGCCAAGGTTTCCGTGTCTGCGTGTTCAGTGGAAAACAGAGTACAGACAGAAAATGCACCAACGTCAGGTGTGCGGCCTGTGTTTAGGTTTTATGCAGTGTATTTATGTATTTATGTGGGTTCATGCTGATGAAATCTGTGTGGACTATGTTATTATTGAAAACAGGGTATATCCGTTTTTATAAATACCCGGCTACGTGTGTACATGGCCTATATGTAATGTTGTTTTTTTTATAGTCTTGGTTTTATTGGACAAGTTAAAGTAATGTAAGAATAGAAGTGTTTATTCTGTTGTTTCTGTAGAGTCTTAATGTGGTAAATATGCTGTGGTTTTTAGTATCTTAGTGAAATGTTAGGGCCATCACTGTGTGTTGGTTTCTGTGCATGAGGGGAGGAGGGATGTTGTTTGTCTAATACATGGGTAAGGTTATGTTACTCAGACCAATGGTAGTTACATTTCACCTGCAGTCTGCAAAACACTCAGTGTCTACTTTATTTGGACATTTGTACTAATTACTACTAATGTTGTGCTAAACATTAATATTGTAAATGTAAAATGTATTAATAGCTGTTGAATTGAAGCAGGTTATATAGGTATAGCATATAAAGTTAGTACTGTATGTATAAACATTTACAAATGGCACAATGTTGGCATCTTGAGATGTATAATAATGGGTGTTATTTATGCTGACCAAGTTCAAAAGTTGCTCAATGTCCAATTCAGTTTTTAGTTTTGTAATTTATAAATGAAATATGTGGATGCTATTTTAAATGTTATACACAATGAATATATCAAATGTCTTCATGTTATTACAGTATAAATATAATATAAAACATTTATGTCCATGGTACTGTTAAATATACTACTACTTGTTGCCTGTGACCGTAATTATATTTGTTAAAATTGTTTAGAGAAGATAACATTTTAATCTTCTCTTTGGTCTTAGGTCCAGGAAGCAATGGCTGTGAGGCCAAAACAGGTATGTGTCTTTTTGAAATCTTTACTTTATACTGATGTAGACTCTTCACTAGAATAGTTAGTAGTTGTTATGATTCAGTTTTGATGGAGGATTTTAAAATTAAAAAATGACAAAACTGACAACAGACAAACCAAACAAGATTTCACATCTGGAATCATAAATTAGGGTTAGGGAGGATGGGACAAATGATACATTTTTAAGTCAATATGATTCTCTTTTGAAAGTACTTAGTCTGGACTCATGCTACTCCTGAGCTCAGGCTAAATAGATTACTACTCATGTCTGTCATGCCAGCTACATTTTTAAGAAATAAGAATTGTTTACTGTATTCAGTATTGTTTGTCTTCTGACTGTGAGAAACCTTTTTCCCAACATGATATATGCATATGCATTCGAAAACATTATGGTTGACATCTGCCTTTTCCAACCAGATTTTAAGAGTTTTCTTTTAATCAATTTTAATCTGAAGTGTTCAATGAAACTGATGACTGTAAGCATGGGACGGTTACCGGTTCCAAGGTATACCACGGTATGAAAAAGTCACAGTTTCAAAACCACTAACATTTTGTGTCACACCGTTCCTGCGTTATGAGCGGGTTTATTTTAATGTGAAGTCTGGTCAGAGAGAGAGTGGAGGTCGCTCAGGTCGCGTCCAGCTGCAGCGTAAAGTAGTCCTCCTCAGGCTCCTCCGGTTGCTGTAACAAGCAGGTAGCTCTGCAGGCCGTATGATGGCTGTTGGAACTTTTCCCCCTGTCTAAAAGGCTACCGTAAAAAGACAGACGGCCACGGCTTGGAGGAAGAAGGTCCCGGACAGTAGCAGCGCTAGGAGGCAATACATCCAATATGATAGTGAGCAAGTCTCCAAAAACTGTTGAGATTCAGTTTTAAGCTCCTGCCTGCATTTATTTATTTATATTTATCTTAGAAGTGTTTTTACTTTTTTCAATTATTTATGTTCTTATCTTGAGCCACAGGTTAAGTGATTGCATTTATTTGCATTTTGTGTTTTTTTTTTCACAAAAAGTAATTCATTTATGTCGTGACTTGAGCTGCAGGTTTAGGCTCAGTTAAGGACTGCATTAAGGACTTACAAATTAGAAAGAATTCAGTTATTTTTTATTATTATTTATTTTAAATACATATTTACTAATGTTCGATCATGTTCTATATATGTTTAAAAAATAAAAGACTGTTCAATGGATTTTTCTTTCTTTTTTTTTTGGTTTTAAATACAGACATTTCAAACTATCACATTTTATAGCCGTAATCATAAAACCATGAAACCGTGATATTTTTACCTAAGGTTATCATACCGTCAGAATCTCATACCGGCCCATGCCTAGTAGTCATGATGCTGATGTAACCCACATTAAAATATGAATAAATAAGGTGAATAAAAACAGTTCATTAAAATTCATAAATAAGTTAAAATGGTTAAAATGTTAACTACACAGCTGGAAAAGCTGCAAGAAACTGTATTCAAACTGCAAGAGTTTTGGTGAGTCTCAAACTGTGTTATTTGCCTGTAACTTTTAAATGTGTGGATGCTAACTAAATGCTAGCGCGGTAACGGTGTGGAGAAAACTATCACACAAATTGGTTAGCTGCTAATATTTTCAGTTTATGAAGTGAAGTGTTTGAAAGTGTATTTTGTGTTTATGGAGAAAAGGAGGATATATTATGTTAGAAGGAGAAGTTTAATCTCACTATGTGTAGCAGTAATGTTACAATGCAGCGCAGTGGTAAAACTTTATTGATACGATTTACACTGACAAAGTGATTTACTTCTCTTATGACCTGTTGTACAGGTCAGGTTTTTTTCCTGTGTTATTGTTCCCGGTTAAAGTTGAGACTTGGGTGTGAGGGGACCGTGCACATGCCCAGGATACAAGATGGCGAGCCAGACCCGCGAACTCCGTTCTTAAAGGGATGAGTTCATCTTCAGCGTGGCAGTGAGGGGATCCGCTGCACGAGGACTGTTGGTAATCTCTGCCTATGGGTAGGAGTGTTGGATCGTTTTTTTCCGTCCTTTTGAACTGAACTTTGAACTGAAGTCTGGAGTAAAAAAGATACTGAACTGTGAATTGATCTGGATTAAGAAGAGACTGAACTCTGAACTGGAGTACAAATATTGAACTTTGGGTTGAGGTGTTACATTTTGTGTGTTATTTTCATAATTGTTATCATTGTGAATTGATTCTGAAGTGTTTCATTTCAATGTGATTCAGAAAGATATATGATTGTTCTCTCATTTATGAGAAAAGAAAAAGAGTTAACTCAGAAAGATAAGTGAACTAAAATAACTTAAATTCAAATAAGTTAGTTATAGACCGGTCTAAGACAATCATTCTAACTAAACTAGGTAAACATCTAACTAAGGTGTGTTATTTGAACTAAAATATCTCTAACCTAAGAAAAACTAAGGTGAAAGAAAATAGTTAGAATAGAAGAAATCTATTTTGGTACCTGCAGGGTGTTCTATTTGAGTGTTATTTGTGTGTTATATTTTTCTACTGTCAGTAAAGTGCCGGCTTTTGCATTTGAAGTACCTGGTCTCTGGCTCAGTTTATTTGTTACCCCACTCCTTTAGAATCTAGAATTGGTCCAGTAGCTTTAATTGTGTGTATCAGTGATATATGTGCTACAAATTGGCGAGCCAGCCAGGAGTGGCCAAAACGTATGTAAAGTAGTAACCAGAGACCAGACAGTAGTATTTCTTCTAAATCAGTGATGGAGGTAATTCAGTTGGAAGGTGTTAAAGTCCCAAACTCACTTTTGGTTAGTGGATTAACAGGCACAGAAGCAGATGAAGAAGTCTATGACTTTCTCAAAGAGTATGGCTCTATTCAGAGAACAATCCCAGTTGACCTGTCCCAGTCTGAGTTAGGCCTACAGGTCATAGTAGAGTATACATATGGCGCAGGTGTGCAGGCACTCTCCTCTTCACTGCCATATGAGCTCACCAGCAAGGCTCTGAAAGACACTACTTACCAGATTAAGGCCCTAGCAAGCATCTATGCACCTGCAGTCAGTCAGTCAGCCACAGAAGTGTACCTCACAGAGCTGAAAGAAATTGCAAAACAGAGTGGCAAGGATTTTGCAGATGTGTTAAGTGCAGAGCTCTCCCGCATCAGTGAGCGAGTTGGCCGAGATGATCCAGAGAGCCGAGAAGAAACCACAGACCTTATTGATGATGTTCGAGGACATGTGTCTGGGACTCTAGCACAGGTGAGCCCCCAGCCCAGTGCTCTCTCCCCTCAACATGTTCACATCCCTGAACTTGACCCAGCTCCATCTCAACAACCCCACATAGAAAAGACACAGCCCACTCTGAACCTTACAGATCTTTACCCATCTGATCTGCAGAAAGTTGTCATTGAACACATAGTTAAATATGAAGACTCTGCAACACAAGCCCATGCTTCATTGAGGCTTAGACCCTTCTCTGGACGCAGTCCCCGTCCAAACAACGAAATAGATTATGAGACATGGCGCTCTAATGCAGATTTCTTACTGAGAGACACACAACAGTCTGATCTGTTCAAATCACGGAAAATACTTGACAGCCTTCTGTCACCTGCTGCTGACATAGTGAAGCACCTGACACCTAATTCATCCCCATCAATGTATTTGGACATCCTAGACTCAGCATAAGGCACAGTCGTGGATGGAGACGACCTCTATGCCAAGTTCCTAAACACACTACAAAATTATGGTGAGAAATCCTCCGCCTATCTCCAACGACTACAAGTGATGCTGAGCACCACCTTCAGGAGAGGGGGTGTAAGTGCAACCGATCTGGACAGCCAGCTCCTCAAACAGTTTTGTAGAGGTTGCTGGAATAATACACTGATATCTGAACTAAAGCTGTAACAGTAAAAACAAAACCCACCTACCTTTGCAGAGCTCCTTCTACTGCTTCGCACTGAAGAGGACAAGCGTGACTCTAAAGCATGTCGCATGAAGCAGTACTTTGGTGCTTCAAAGCAAAAGGTGTCCTCACACTTCCAGGGTGCATGCGCCCAGTGTGCTGAAGAATGCACCACATCAGCACATGAACACAATGAAACTAAATCAGAAATACAATCCCTAAAAAAACAAATAGCTCACTTACAGTCCCATCTCCAACGAATCACACAAAAAGGCAACAAGTCTCACTCAAAGAAAACACCCCCCAGAAATGTCACTATCAAGCCCTCAGCTGAGAATGCACAACAAATGCAGCCTAACAGCCATAATGCAGACAATCACCCCAGAAAAAAACCACGGCCCTGGTATTGTTTCAGATGTGGTGAAGATGGGCACATTAAACCACAATGTGAGGCTGATCCCAACCCCTCTCTTGTAGCTTCAAAAAAGAAACTGCTCAAAGAAAAACAAATGGAATGGGAGGAGAAAAATGGACTCTCACAATCAGCTCCTTTAAACTAACACCAGTCACTATTGAGGGACAAATGGGGGCTGAGACACAAACAAAGTGTCCCAACAAGAAACAGCGCACTTCATTAGCATGCTCACATCCAAAGCACAGGGCAGTAACCATACCAAAGGGGCTCATTGGAGCTAAAATCACCGCACAAGTGACTTTAGCAGGAAAAGAGTGTAACAGCTTGTTAGATTCAGGTTCTCAAGTGACCACAGTCCCAAAGTCATTCTATGACCAAAACCTGTCACACTTGCCCATCGAGTCCTTGTACGAGCTGCTTGAGATTGAAGCCGCCAATGGCCAGGATGTCCCCTACTTGGGGTACATTGAAGTAAATGTCACGTTTCTCAAAAGTGCCCTTGGCGTGGAGATTGAAGTGCCCACCTTAGCATTGATCGTACCTGACATGCACCCAACCTCATCCTCAGTCTTGATAGGCACCAACACCCTTGATATTCTCTACGACCTGTACTCAAGTGCAGCACCTCAAGACTGCCAGTCACTGCCCTATGGGTACAAAGTTGTCCTCAAAACCCTTGAAATGAGGCACAGGCAGCAAGTTGACTGCAGCCTTGCAGTTGTCAGACTCTCCAGCAAAGATCCCGAGACCATTAGTCCTGGTCAGACTAAAGTGCTAGCAGGGTCAGTCAACTGCAGGATGCCAGATGTTGGAAAGTGGGTGGTAGTTGAGACGCCAAAAACCTCCTCCCTACCAGGTGGCATAATGGTCACAAATGGCTTAGTGAGCCTCCCACCTCACTCACCTCGCTGCATACCGGTGATCCTCAAGAACGAATCAGATCATGACATCATCATCACTCCAAAGAGTGTGATAGCTGAGTTAAATGCCATCCAAAGTGTTCAACCTGTGACCACTAGCAGCCCAGACACCCCAACAAAACCTGACCAAAAACTAAAAAACAACTTCGACTTTGGAAGCTCTCCAATATCCAATGATTGGAAAGAACGAATAACAGAAAAGCTCAACTCCATGCCGGACGTTTTCGCACAGCACGATCTCGACTTTGGACGCACTGACAAAATCAAACACCACATAAAGCTCAGTGACGAAACACCATTCAAACACAAAGCGAGACCGATTCATCCACAAGACATCGAAGCTGTGCGTAAGCACCTCCAAGAACTCCTTGACGCCGAAGTCATTAGAGAGTCTGAATCCCCTTTCTCCTCGCCGATAGTGGTTGTCAGAAAAAAGAACGGTGACGTCAGACTCTGCATTGACTATCGAAAGCTTAACCTCCAAACAGTGAAGGACTCATATGCCCTCCCAAACTTGGAGGAGTCCTTCTCAGCATTGAATGGGTCTAAATGGTTTTCCGTTCTTGACCTGAAGTCTGGTTTTTACCAGATTGAGATGGAAGAGTCAGATAAACACAAAACTGGATTTGTCTGCCCACTTGGATTTTTCGAGTTTAACAGGATGCCGCAGGGGATAACGAACGCCCCCAGCACGTTCCAGCGGCTCATGGAGCGTTGCATGGGAGAGCTGAACCTGAAGCAAGCTCTTGTCTTCATTGATGACCTAATCGTTTTCTCTTCAACACTAGAGGAGCATGAAGAACGACTGCTGAATGTGCTCAACAGACTGAGGGAGTATGGTCTGAAATTGTCTCCGGACAAATGTAAATTCTTCCAGACGTCTGTTAAGTACTTAGGCCATGTTGTGTCTGAAAAAGGCATCGATACAGACCCTGAAAAGATAGCCGCTCTTAAAACCTGGCCAAAACCGAACAATCTCAAAGAGTTGAGGACCTTCTTGGGGTTTTGCGGTTATTACCGCCGGTTCATAAAGGACTACTCTAAAATTGTGAAGCCCCTCAATGCACAAGCATTGCAAGCACAACAACTCCAAAGTGAATGAAGAGAAGTATCACAACCCGAGGATGCTTACGGTGACCGATGGACAACAGAGTGTCAAATAGCATTTGAGACTGTCATTAGCAAGTTGACAACCGCCCCTGTCCTGGGGTTCGCCGACCCCAAGTTGCCATATATATTGCATACAGATGCAAACACTGTGGGTCTGGGTGCAGCCTTATACCAAGAGCAGCAAGGACAGAGACGTAACACGTCTCCGTAGTCCATCACCTGGTTGACAGCGACCCTGCAGAGTCATTGCCCAGCACTGCCTTAGTCATGTCACTTGCCCACCACCCAATGGCAATACCAGCCAGCTTTGAGGAGGAAGACCATCTTGGCGGTTCACTAACCATTGTAGCAGTTGTCAATTTGTAAACTATTCTGTTACAGTTCAACGTTACAGCTGACTTCACAGAACATGACACCCCCCTCAAAACTGTGATGGCTCTGAGGAATCTTCTCAGGACAGTAGAAGATGGTGCAAGGGAAGAACTGACACAACAGCCGAGTTTAACAGCATACCAGATGTTGAACGAGACAGTTTTGGCACAAGTCATTGTCTTTAACAATCGACGCAAAGTGAAAGCATCATGCTTGACTCTTGAAGCCTACAGGAAGGCAAGGACGAATCACATGAATGAGGAAATTTATGACACCTTGTCACCCTTAGAGAAGGAGCTGAGCAAGCTGCTAACTTGGATAGAAGTCGCTGGAAAAAAATCCAGGAAGGTACCTGTTTTCCTGACAGAGAGAATGAAGGAGTCCATTGACTTGTTGATTGAAATGAGAGATGAAGCTGGTGTACCTGCTGAAAATCCCTATCTCTTTGCAAGACCTGGCGCCATGACGAACATACGTGGATGTCTGTCTGTGACTGTCTGCGAAAATCTGCACAGGAAAGCAAAGCAGAAAACCCTGAACTTCTGACTTCAACCAAATTAAGAACCAACTCCTGGATCTGAGTGAACAAGAGCTGGAACAAGTTACAAGGTTCATGGGGCATGACATCAAGGTTCACTGTGACTTTTACAGACCGACGGACAAAACTTTTCAAATTGCCACTATAAGTGAGTTCCTGTTTGCAATGGAAGAAGGCATGAGCGCTCTCACAGGGAAGAACCTTGATACAACTGATCTCTCTGTGTGTGGTAAGTGCACTGTAACAGATCTTTTTTTGTTAGTGCATTAACAATATTTTTGGAATGTAATCAACCTTTTTTATACTTGAGATTGTGAACATAGCTAATTTCTAAGGAAAAGGCCCTTGACAGTTTTTTTTCTCTCTGTACAATCTACTATAGCTGGATAATAGCAGTCTTATGTCAATATCAGTCGTATCAGTCTTACTCTAATGAGTAGGTCAAGAGCAATGTTTGTACCTGTATATGGAGCTCTTTTAGTTAAGTTGTGCATGAGGACTGTTTGAATACTGAGCACTAATATTGGGCTGTTGTCGTGTAGGTAAAAGCTACACATCGACCCCTGAGAGTGTCCCACAGAGAAAGAGGAGACGAGGTGACGAGGTGGATGAAGGTCAGTTTTAAATTAAAAACTGTCTATTTTAAACCAGTCTATAGTAGATCTACAGTAGTTGACTAATTGTACTATTATTTCAATAAACTTTTAACAATTTAAAACACAAGTCAAATATGTGTGAGTTCTACTTTCTCAAATGTGAGGATGATGATTTTCTCTTATATGTGAAATATAAACTGGATATCTTTGGGTTATAATTTGAATATTTCACTATTTTCTTATAATAATGAACAGAAAAAATCAACAATGAATATATAATAATACTTGGTTGCAGTCTTCACTCTGTCCACTTTAATAACTTGCACTATAATGTACTGCAGTGTAATACAGCAGCCCAGCCATAAGGTCTGCCTTCAATTATTGTTGCCATAGTCAGAAATATGTTCATTACTTAAGTTATTGAACTTTTTGTCCTGCCTATGTAATACATTAGGAACACCTATGAATATAATGCAGTTCAGTACGACATCTCTAACTAAAACATAGGATTTAATTAACATCTCTAGGACAGTGTCAACAAAAACTGAATATGATAGGCTTCATAAAAGACTTAAAGGGAAAGAATACTTTGGATTGCTGGAGCGCAATAGTGTGTAACACTGCAGGAAGTCAGGTAGAGATGGTGAGTTCAATGTTGTTCATCATCAAAGTTTGTATAATGTATTTGTATAATGATAAAAAGCTTTGTTGAGGTATCCTAATAGTTGTTTTTCATACTTCAATTCATCAGTTTTAAATCAAGTTTCAAATCAAGTATTATTAAAGTACTGCCTACCATTTAATTGTTGTTCAGTCATCATTTTATTAAGCTTAACGTGTTACATTGTGGATTAGCAACCACTTGACAGGCAGGAGCAGTTTAGCAATAAATTAGATTATTTTGGTAGCAGGCAAAATGTAGGTTATCAATACAAAAACAATGAGTGGAGGCAAACCAGAAGGTTTGAGAAACGCAGGCCAAAGACAAAAACAAACTGTCAACATCATATGGGTAGACGGGCAGATACAGGTCACAGGACTTAATTGCTGTGGCTTGGAGGCACATTAAAATATCTGGCAAATGACTAAGGCTTCTAGGCTGGTACTGTAGATATACTCTGGGGAGTTTCATACAGTGGAGTAGGTGATCAGGCAGGTGGAAGATCAACAGATGTTAGTGGACAGAAAGAATGAATTGAACAGATAATGATAGTGAGAATTTAATCAACTTAATTGGGATGGGTGTGGATGAGATGTCACTTTTTGTTTGCTTGTTTTTCAGATGGAGGTTCTGACCTCTTCTCTCCTAAGAAGAGACTTGAGCCCTGCAGTGAGGATGAGAGTTCAGATATAGATGGTCAGTTAATGGCATTTATTATGAAATTTACAAAAACTCCTGTCTTTTGACAAAGGACCCTCCTGGTTGTATTTCATACTTTAACCCATCAGTTAAAAGGCAATTAGACTTTAGTGTATAAATTATTATACTTGTCACCATTTCATCCTTTTGTTTCAGTACAAACTTCTACAATTTTGAGATGGGTGTTCCAACACAGAAAATATTTTCCTTTATTATGGAAATTAAATTATTGTCCCATGGTAATGCAGGTATGAGGAAGACCTATTTTGTAATGTTCAAGGATACACCTCTGCTTACAGTTTTGACCTCTGACCTTTAAGTCTTAGCAGCCAGCTGTCAGTTTTTGGTAGTCAGATTTAACACTCGGCGCTTAATACATATGAACCCTGAATATCTAACAGGTGCTAATGTTTGTCTGTTATTGTTATAGATCAGTGTCCAGGGGCAAGCTTTGTTAAGAAGCCCTCACAGACAAAGAAAAGGAAGAAGAAAAGAGGACAACAGTCCAAGACAGTGGAAGTAGTGGGCAAGTTATTTAAAACTAGGCAAAAAAAGCATGTACTTAAAAGCTACCATTAGATGCTTTCTGTGATTGCAAGCCATGCAGTGGGTTGGTGACATTAATTCCATTTGTGTTCCTTGATATTTTGATAGCAGGAACTGTGCAGTGTGCCCTCCAGTGCCTACTGTGCTCATATACAGACTTAAACTGTTCCTGAATTATTTTTTATTACTTTTTAAATACAAATCAACAAATATTTAACATATATAAACAATTCTCCACATTTCATTGCAGCTGTAATGGATTTATTTGGCTACTCACTGATGTTTAGGGGTTAGTGTAACCTGAAAACTGAAAAAGTGACATCAGTGCACACCTGCTGTAAACTCATTTATCAATCATTTTTGCCCTCTTTGCAGGTACAGTGGCATGCTTTCACTATGTCATGTCACTTTTTGTTTGCTTTTTTTTCAGATGGCGGTTCTGACCTCTTCTCTCCCAAGAAGGGACATGAGCCCTGCAGTGAGGATGAGAGTTCAGATATAGATGGTGAGTTAAATGACGTTCATTATGAAATTTAAAAAAAAAACCCTACTTTAATATCAATTTGGAGATGGATGTTCCATCACAGAAAATACTCAGTTTCCTTTTTTTAACCTCTGACCTTTAAGTCTTAGCAGCCAGCTGTCAGTTTTTGGTAGTCAGATTTAACACTTGGCGCTTAATACATATGAACCCTGAATATCTAACAGGTGCTAATGTTTGTCTGTTATTGTTATAGATCAGTGTCCAGGGGCAAGCTTTGTTAAGAGGCCCTCACAGACAAAGAAAAAGAAGAAGAAAAGAGGACAACAGTCCAACACAGTCAAAGCAGTGGGTAAGTTCTTTAAAACTGGGTGGAAAAAGCATACACAGTTCACCCATACTCAAATATAATATATGTACATCCACTCACCGGCCACTTTATTAGGTACTCCTTGCTAGTACTGGGATGGACCCCAACATAGATTCAATAAGGTGCTGGAAACATTTGGTACATATTGACATGATAGCATCACAGTTGCTGCAGATTTGTTGACTGCACATCCATGATGCAAATCATGTAAATATAAAACATAGGCATGTATTAATGAAATTAATATATACATTTATAACATATATGAGCATATAGAATTTTAAGTATGTTGTTTTAATAAACTTGCATATATAAATAAAATCTATATCCTGTTATGGTCGCAACATATAATGCCTTATATAAATTCATCATATAGAAGATATTAATAGATATTTTTAATTTGTACATACACACATTTTACTAGGGCTGGGTATTCCGATTCACAGGGTCCCGATTCGATTCGATTCAATATCAATTCAATTTTATGTTCCCAGAGTTTCTGTTTTGTAAGTCAGACAATATTTTTAACACGCAATCATGTGTGGACACCAAATTCTTCAAGAGTAAAGTTAAATCATGAGTCTGATCCAACACTGGGATCTAGCATGATAGCATCTATGTGTATAACGCGCCATGTCATAAAGCGCGAATCATCTCAGACTGGTTTCTTGAACATGACAATGAGTTCACTGTACTCAAATGGCCACCACAGTCACCAGATCTCAATCCAATAGAGCACCTTTGGGATGTGGTGGAACGGGAGATTCGCATCATGGATGTGCAGCCGACAAATCTGCAGCAACTGCGTGATGCTATCATGTCAATATGGACCAAACTCTCTGAGTAATGTTTCCAGTACCTATGCCACGAAGGATTAAGGCAGTTCTGAAGGCAAAAGGGGGTCCAACCCGGTACTAGCAAGGTGTACCTAATAAAGTGGCCGGTGAGTGTATATGACATGGCAATATCACTCTTGATATAGGGACATGTGACATTTACTTATCGACAGAGTGAAATATCTGGACAGTTACCCTTTGCTATGCTTCAGCACATTCAATTTGAAAAAAAGTAATGTTTACTACAAGTCTCAAGTTTAATTTGAGTAGGTTTGTATCAGTATTTAAAGACCTGTGTATTAGTGTACTTCAAAGCTATGATTAGCTTTCTGTGACTGTCTGCAAGCCATGCTTGAGTAGAGTCAGGAAATCTACACTGATGTCTATGTATCAAAGATGAAACAATCTATGTTTTCTTCTCTGTTCTTTGTAGAGCCCATAGTAAAGCTGAAGATACCATGGAATGAAGTAGAGAGGAAGGCAGTACACAAACACATGGAACAATTTATGGCACAGCGCCGACTTCCTGGTAAAGAACACTGCAAGAATTGCATCAGAGAAGAGAAAGTCTTGGGCCAAAGATCTTGAAAAGATGTACTGAACTTTGTACATGACACAATTACTACTTTGAACTACAGACATTTAATGCTGCAACTAACATTTATTTTCTTCAACTGTTAATTTGACAAATATTTTCTCAGTTATCTGTTTGCTGTATAGAATATTAGAGAAATATGGAGAGAGAAAAGAGGAGAGGATAGAAGGGTAGAGGATAGGAGAGGAGAGAGGTGGATAGGAGAGAGGAGGAGATGAGAGGAGAGGAGATTGTCATTATTCAATTTAAACCTGTGTTCTAGGGAATGTCTGGTTCAAACAATGGTTACTGTGCAGTTTGATGTGGTTTGGTTTCAAAAATGCAATAAAACATTTAATGCTGCAACTAACATTTATTTTCATCATCATGTTAATTGGACAAATATTTTCTCAGTTATCGGTTTGCTGTAAAGAATATTAGAGAAATTTGAAAAACACTTAAAACTATTTCCTAATATCTAATGTGATGTATTCCTATTCATATTTTGTCAAGCTGAGAAGAAAAGCAGCAAATACTCACAGTTTGAAGACTGAAATAAATGTAATCCTGGTCACTGGAGTTGGCACCTGCAGCCTTATTGGGCGTTTTTTGGTATTTGTGTGTTGCTAAATTTGATTTCAGAAGTACATGTGCTTAGATGCAGTAGTCTGATGGATAGTCACAACAAGTATTTTGCTTGACAATGAGCCTCAAACTGAAACTCTTTCCAAAACCACTTTCAGGTTGAAATATTATTACATTATTTGTCTGTGCAAAAACATAAAATGGTTACTAACACAAATAATACTGCAAGCACAAGAAAGAAGGTAGTTAAATTACTCTAGTCAGAAAATTGTAATGATGATGGCACCCAGTTTGTGAAGCCTAGCTCCACAATTCAAATCTAAATGGTTTTTTAGAAATACATTTATGACCTATTTAATGTGTTTAGAAGAAAATGTCTGATTTCACTTTACACGGTCTTTAAAGACCTGGGAAGGCGTAGACGTACAGATACAGGGTTAATGACTTTTGATATGGGAAATGGGCCCACAAACCTGGGAGCCAACTTTCTGGAGTGGACATGGAGGGGCAAGTCTTTAGTGGCCAACCACACCCTATGGCCGGGCCTGTAGGGAGGAGCCAGCTGCCTGCGTTTGTCAGCTGCCGCTTTCATCTTGGCTGAGCTCCGGAGGAGGACTCGCCGAGCACCGGCCCAAATCCGCCGACAGCGCCTGACCATGGCGTGAGCCGAGGGGACCACAATCTCCTTCTCACTGGCGGGGAACAGGGGAGGCTGGAAGCCGTTGACACACTGGAAAGGTGAGAGACCTGTGGCCGACGAGGGAAGGGTGTTGTGGGCATATTCCACCCATGTGAGGTGGTCACTCCAGGTGGTTTGGTTCTGGGAGACGAGGCACCGTAAGCACGTCTCAAGCACCTGGTTGAGGCGTTCAGTCTGACCATTTGACTGTGGGTGATAACCAGAGGACATGCTCACAGTGGCCCCAAGGAGCTGGCAAAACTCTTTCCAGAAGCTAGAGACGAACTGCGGCCCTCTATCTGAAACAACATCACTGGGAAAGCCATGGATTCGGAACACATTAGTCATCATGGCCTCTGCAGTCTCTTTGGCAGAGGGTAACTTGACAAGTGGAATGAAGTGTGCCATCTTAGAAAAGCGGTCAACCACCGTCAGGATGGTCGTATTCAGTGGTGGACGAAGTACACAGACCACGTACTTGAGTAGAAGTTGAGATACCTAGTGTAAAATATTACTCCAGTAAAAGTGAAAGTGCTCCCTTTAAATGTCGACTTGAGTAAAAGTATAAAAGTACTTGGCTTCAAATGTACTTAAGTATCAAAAGTAAAAGTAATTTGGTGTAATGTAGTTCCAATGTCTTGGTATGTCCTTTATACACTCAATCAAGTCATTTAAGGTTAAAAAGCCCACTAACACCACCCTGAAAACAAAATGTTTTCCATTTGTGATATCTGGTATTGATATCTTTTGAAATTATCATAAGCACATCATACTAAATGGAAATCACCTGATTAGGAATTAATAGGGAGGGGGAAAACCACACTAGACACATATTTCTTTAACTTCCATGTGTTGGCAGGGCAGGCTACTGGACAGCGAAACTTTGTCAAATGAATGCTAATAGAGATATGGATGGAGGAGAAGGCAAGTTGGGACAAGTAGCCAGGTAGGGGGCCGGGCCAAAACTGCTCGACACACGATGTGTTCTGATTGGTACACTTGCGGTGCACGTTCATTTGGACCTGTCACAGCAGCCGGTCATGCATGCATGTTGTGGAAAGGAACATTGAAAGGAACGACAGGTTTTTGGAAAGTAGTTGAGTAAAAAGTAAGATTTTCCTCTTCCAAATGTAGTTGAGTCAAAGTATAAAGTCTCACAAAACAATGATACTCAAGTAAAGTACAGATCCGCTAAAAAGTTACTTAAGTACAGTAACGAATTACTTGTACTTTGTTACTGTCCACCACTGGTCGTATTACCTTTAGACGGCGGCAGTCCCGTCACAAAATCCATGGAGATGTGTGACCATGGTCGTTGAGGAACTGGCAGCGGGTGCAGCAGGCCCATTTGGGCCCGAGGTGATGTTTTATTCCGTGCACACACTGGACAGGCCGCCACATACTCCGAGACTTCCTTTTCACCAGAACCGCTGCTTGATCACATGCATGGTCCGCTTGACGCCTGGGTGGCATGTGAGCAGGGATGTGTGAGCCCAGTGGATTACCTTGGAGCGTAATGACAAAGGGACAAACAACCGGTTTTGTGGACACTCACTCGGTGCTGGACTCGCATCATTTGCCTGCTTCACATCTGATTCTATCTGCCACGTCACCGCTCCAACCACACGGTTCAGTGGAAGGATAGGTTCAGGTTCTTTGGCAACAGGCTCAGGGTCATAAAGACGGGACAGAGCATCTGGTTTAGCATTTTGTGAGCCGGGGCGAAAGGATAACTTGAAATTGAACCTGTTGAAGAACAAGGTCCATCTAGCCTGACGTGAATTGAGTCTTTTAGCTTTCCTGATGTATTCTAGGTTCTTATGGTCTGTCCATACTAAAAATGGTTGTTCGGCCCCTTCCAACCAGTGCCTCCATTCCTCGAGAGCTGCCTTGACAGCCAACAGTTCCCTGCTTCCCACATCATAATTTCTTTCTGCAGGTGTCAACTTACGTGACAGATAGGCGCAGGGGTGCATCCTGTTGTCCTTGGCGGATCTCTGGGACAACACAGCCCCAATGCCCTCATTGGACGCATCAACCTCCACCACAAACTGCCGTTGGGAGTCCAGAACTGTGAGCACAGGCGCTGTAGTGAATCTTTCTTTGAGGCACTGAAATGCTCTCTCGGCAGAGGGGTTCCACTGAAAAGGTATCTTGGTAGAGGTGACTGCATGCAGAGGTGCGGCAACAGAGCTGAAATTACGGATAAACTTTCTGTAAAAATTGGCAAATCCCAGGAACTGCTGCACCTTTTTCCTGCTGTCTGGAATTGGCCAATTGGTCACAGCACTGACCTTAGCTGGATCCATCTGCAACCTATTGGCTGTGACAATGTAGCCCAGGAAACTAACAGTAGCTGCATGAAAGTCACATTTTTCTCCTTTGACGTAGAGGTGGTTCTCCAACAGCTTCTGGAGGACTTGACGAACATGAACCACATGCGACTCCTTATCTGGTGAGAAAATCAGAATATCGTCGAGGTACACAAACACAAAAATGTTCAAAAACTCTCTCAGAACATCATTCACAAACGTTTGGAAAACAGCTGGCGCATTGCATAGTCCAAAAGGCATGACCAGGTACTCGTAATGACCATTAGGAGTGTTAAAGCCTGTCTTCCACTCATCTCCTTCCCTTATCCTGATGAGGTGATAAGCATTCCTGAGGTCTAGCTTGGTGAAGACAGTGGCCCTTTGGAGCAGTTCAAAAGCAGATGTAATCAATGGGAGTGGGTAACGGTTCTTTACAGTAATGTCATTTAGGGGGCTATAGTCAATGCATGGCCTGAGTGAGCCATCTTTCTTACCCATAAAAAAGAAGCCTGCACCAGCGGGAGAGGAGGACGGACGGATTATTCCGGCCTTCAGTGATGAGGTAAGGTATTCATCCATGGCTGCTCTTTCCGGTCCAGAGATGGAGTAGAGACGCCCCTTGGGAATGGGCGCGCCAGGTAACAAGTCAATGGCACAGTCGAAGGGTCGATGAGGAGGGAGTGACATGGCCTTTGTCTTGTTAAAGACTTCTTTTAAGTCATGATAACATGAAGGTACATTCGATAGGTCTGGATAGTCGGAGTCGATGCCCCTGCTGAGTTCATTCCCTGGAATGTCAGTCTGCATCACCCGACTCTTTTTGCATGCATGTGCACAGTCTCCTCCCCACCCCTTAATTTCTCCTGAGCGCCAATCAATGTGAGGGTTGTGTTTTTTAAGCCATGGAAACCCCAAAATCAGTGGATGCTGCGCTGAGTCAAACAAATGAAACTGCATAATCTTGGTGTGGTCGTCTTTTAACGTCACCTGAATAGGTTCAGTGCAATGAGTCACTCTGAAGAGTAGGCGACCATCCAAGGCACTGGCAGTTATTGGATGGGTCAAAGGAACAGTCTTAACCTGGTTCTGTCGAGCTAGACTCCAGTCCATGAGGCTTTCATCTGCTCCAGAGTCAATTAAAACCCCATGAGTTACTGTCCAATTATTTATGGAGAGTTTTACCTGAGTCAGTTGACGAGGAGGAAACGCTGAGGTAAGCTTGCTCACCAACGCCCTCCTCATGGCTGGTGAGCTCGACCTTTTCCCTGGACAGGTGGCGAGTTGATGGCCTAGCTGTCCACAGTAGAAGCAGCACCCCTCTTGCAGACGACGCTGTCTCTCTTCTGTAGTAATCTTGGCCATCCCCAACTGCATCGGCTCCTGCGATTCTTGGGGAGGCTGCATCCCTGAACCCGCCGGCATGGGAGAAAAAGTGGCTCTTGAAGGTTGGACTCCTGTCGTGTAACCCCCGTGACCGGGAGGACGAACTACAGTCCGACGCCGCTCTCTCTCCCGTTCTCGGAGCCTGTTGTCCACTCGAATAGCCATGGCGATGATGGCTTCCAGGTCCTGGGGGAGCTCTAGGGGGGCTAGATGATCTTTTATGGGCTCAGTAAGTCCATTCATAAAAGCATCTATTAGAGCGGGCGAATTCCACCCACTATCTGCAGCTACAGTGCGGAACTCAATGGCTACTCAACTACTTGGTGCTGACGCTGTTTGATCTGCATGAGCACCCGCGAAGCCTCTCTGGCAGGTGAGGAATGATCAAAGATTCGGCTTAGATTGTCTCAAATTGTGAGTGACTCACAGATCTCAGAGTCTCTGGACCATTCCGCTGTGGCCCAAGCGGCGGCCCTGCCCGTTAAATGGGACACCATGTAGGCCACTTTAGCCTGGTCCGACTCAAAAGCTGCCGGGTTGTGCTTAAAGTGCAGGTCACACTGGACTAGAAAAGTTCTACAGTCACCTGAGTCACCAGAGAACTTCTCAGGAGGGGCCAAACACAGGTACATGGGAACAACCGGACCCGGGACTGGTGCAGCAGCTGCAGTCTCTGTCGGTGGTGTAACTGGGGGTGCCGTCCCCAGGTGAGACAGGACTTGGTGGAGTTGGCTAGCCAGGTGGTTCACTTGGGAAGTGACAGAGGCTTGGAACTCCTCCTGACACTTGGAGAGTTTCAGCACACCACGGCTGACGGAGCTTAGCTGCGTTTCGTGCTGATGGATCTCTGTGCCCTGTGCAGAGAGGGCAGAGAGTCGGCTGAGTCCATAGTTGGTCAGTTCGTTCTGTAATGAACTTGACCCAGACAGAGAGGACTCAAATGCACTTCTCAAAGAATTTAATATGACAAAAAACGCTCCCAAGGTGGATGAAAAAACAACAAAAAACACTCACTAGGAGGAGAGAAAAACACTCGAAGAACAAAACTCAAAACTTGACTTGCTACACTCAAAAACCAGAACTCAAAACTTGGATTTCTAATGCTGCATGACTGGAACTAGAGACAGACAAAAACAAACTGACAGCAAGCAAAGGGAGACAAGGACTATTTAAACATGAGGTAGGGGAACACAGGTGGAACCAATTAGGGGCGGGGTTAACAATCACAATGGAGGGAAAACACACAAAGGGGGGAAGTCAGGATCTGAAATGAGAGGGGAAAAGGTGAGTACAAAATAAAACAGGAAGTGCATGACAGGACTGGACATGAGTGATTTGACTAAACAGAAACATACAGGACCCACACATGAACTAAACTAGACACGATCTGACATCACCATAATTAACAGATTTGACGAGACATAACAAAAATAACCCAACCCTCATGAAAAGGTCCTCACTTCGATAGTAACATGAGGCTGCTGATACCAATTTTTTCCCTTTGTTTTTTTAAGACACTGAGGTGAGAAATGTAGTCAGGGAGACATCTAGTGTTGAAATGTAGCATTGATTTGTCTGTAAGTGTTGCAGACTTCCCAGGTTAATTGACCCGGACCTCACTTTGATGCTCATACAGGAATGTGTGTGTGTGTATGTGTGCGTGCTACAGATGGCTTCTGTATCAAGTGTTTGAGAGACATGAGCTCTCAGTTGAGGAAAAGGCCAGGATACAAGTACTTCAGCAAGAGCAGGCAGCGGCAGCGTCAACACAGGTTAACCAAGAGCGAAAGGCACGAATGTCTGTGCTTCTTACAGAGTTTCAAAGAATGAAGGTCATGATCGACTTATTCAGAGGTATTTTATGACTAGGCAAACTCACTGCAGGACTAGAAGTTACAGGGCTAGAAATTCATATAGGAATATATCTATAAGTTATCTCTTCTGTTGAGCAGTATGAATAGTATTTTTAATGCAAAATTCAGTTGTATTATTATTTAGTTACATATATGCAGAATCATACTTGTGTCCAGTTTTTTCCCAACACTGGTTGTGAGTTTTAATTACTCATTACTATTATTGTTTTTATATTTGTAGGGGTCCTTCCAACATTTCAGCGATTTGCCAAAAGGCTTCAGCATGAAAAGCCAATGGTGCATTTGGTGCACGTGGAAATGGTGGCCCTTGTAAGAGAGCTCCTGGGCAAATTTATGAGACCAAATGCTATCCCGCTGAGTCACAAGGAGATTCTCAAGGTTGATATACGGGGAAGGGATTTGCAACTGCCAAACAACAGGCTCTCTGTTGGACAGTTTTGCTACATTGCCATGAACAAAGCCCGTGTGGAGGGAAAGGTATGGGTTGATGGTATCTATGACTCTCTCAGAGAAGGGTATATGAGGTCAGCAGAGTTTCTGCTAAAAAACCTCCCCCTGGACAACACCATATTATCATCTCTCTCTGCTCTTACTCCAGCTCTAATGCAATCTGATGGTGTCATTGGAGCTTTGACTGCATTAGGAGAAGCCTTGCCAAATATTGTCCCTCCAGAAGAGATTGGTCAGCTGGTAGAAGAATGCCGGGCCTACCAGCTGGATGGGGACATGCTTCTTCGTGTACAGAGCTACAATGAAGGCGACTGTCGAGTGGATGTAGACTGGTGGAGCCATGTTGCTTTCTTGAAAAAGGCAGAGAGAGATGTGAGGTATCCGACCCTATGCAAGCTAGTTAAAGCTCTTCTGTCCATTTTCAAAGGCCCCTTAGTGGAAGGATCATTTAATTTGATGGATGATATCCTTGAAGATGACAGGTGCTCCATGAATGTGGAAACTTATGAGAGCCTCGCAGTAATCAAGTCCACACCAGACAGCCTCAACTATGACCATTGACCAGCCTCTGAGGCGAGCCTGCCTTTCATCATTTCAAAATTACCAATTGCATTTACAGAAAAAGAAAGAGACTGAACAGACACTAAAGCAAAGAAGGCTGAGTGAGGCAGCAAGGATGCAGTCCTCAAAGGAAGCAAACAAACTGGTTCAACAGGCCCGAAAAATGAAAAGGCCAGCAAAATCCTCCTCCCTGCCGGTCTCTACCTCCTCTGCACAAGCCACCACCTCCTCTGGTCAACAGGCCCTGAAAAAGAAACAGCCACCCAAACCCTCCTCTCTACCAGTCTCTACCTCATCTACACAAGCCACCACCTCCTCTGGTCAACAGGCCAGAACATCAGACAAACCCTTATCTTCTCCAGCCACCACCTTTGGACAAGCCAGATGTTCTCCATTTGCCACAGCCTGCTCTTCACTAGACAGCCAACATCTTTTTGCATCAGCTTCCCTAACCTCAGCACCAGCTCCAACCTCCTCTGAATCCGCCACCACATCCTCAGCATCAGCTACCACATCCTCTGCACCAACACGTTTTTTCCCACTCTTTCATCATGGCCAATTCAAAGCATCATCTTTCCCAAAAATGTTGAAAAGGAAAGGTTCTGCTAATCCAAAACCCTGTCCAAAAAGGAAGAAATAAAGGGAGGGGGAAATGTTTTCTGTAGTAAACTTTATTTGCTTATTTTTATGTATCTCTCATTGTTTTTCAGTTCTTGAAGCACTTTAAATTATTGCTATTTATTGTTGTCTTATAGCAAATTATTTTGAATGAACACATTGAGTGTTGTAGTATTGCATATGTTTTTGTTTAGTAAACTGTATTTGCTTATTTTTATTTATTTCTCATTGTTTTTCAGTTCTTGAAGCACTTTATTGTTCCCATAATAGCATAATGTGGATACAAATCCAAACAAAAACAAATTGAGTGTTGCAATTAACATTAGGTTTTGTTGCACTGTAGCTGTTTAAAAAAATATTTAAAATAAATGGTGCATGTTTCAGAAAAATGAATGTCTGGTTGTTCATGCCCTGTTTAGTCAATGGTTAGGCTACAAATCAATTCCTAGTTACTTTTGAGTATTATAATGACTGACCTTTGCTGGTATGGCTGTAGTATCCGTAGTCTCAGTATGCTATACAAGCAATACGGATCCTGCTTGACAATTACGCTAATCAGGGCATATACCCTGGCTTACACTCCTCCCAGGGAAAAAAGTTCAGGCTCAGGATTTTTTTTTACTGTCACCCCTGACTGTACATACTGAGACCACGCCCCTATATGCACTGTGCATACTGAGACCACGCCCCTACATGCACTGTGCATACGGAGACCACGCCCCCTGCATGCACTGTGGACACTGAGACCACGCCCCCTATATGCACTGTACATACTGAGACCACGCCCTCTACATGAACTGTGCATACTGAGACCACACCCCTATATGCAATGTGAATACTGAAACCACGCCCCTTACATGCACTGTGCATACTGAGACCACGCCCCTATATGCAATGTACACACTGAGACCACGCCCCCTACATGCACTGTGCATACTGAGACCACACCCCCTACATGAACTGTGCATACCCCCTACATGCACTGTGCATTTTTGGATTGGGGGGATGCACAGGTGTTCATTTTTTATAGTAATATTTAACTCCACGTTCATGTTTTTGTTTTGTTTGATTGTTCAACTTGATCATATTCAACTTATAAATAAATCTGTTTTAATTGTATTATTTTGCTTATAACTAAACAATGTTTTGCTTATATATGATACCTTTCCACTAAATTACCCTCAATTGCCATAAATTCCCATTCATTTCCATAATTCCCATGGAAAGTTTCCAATTTGGAATATTTCCAAAATTCCCCAGCTTAACTTCCCATGGAAATTTACCGGAAACTTTCCGGAAAATTTCCACCCCTTTGCAACTTTAATGGTGACAAATACAATGCATTTCCTGTTTTACTATAAGAATCAGCATATATTTCACCAGTTGAACACTTTTAATCTGAAGCAGCAGCAGTAAGAAAAATTGGTATTGCATTTGGAGTAAGTAAATTCACCTTTAATGTGGCTATAGGAAAGTTAACAGTAAACTGAGGCTGATATCAAAGAGATCAAATTAAAAACTGTACAACAAAATTACATGCTGCATTTTCCCTGTAGATACAAATCAGAATACAGGGCAAAATGTAAATAGGTTTAATGAGTGTAGCTGGAAATATGTTGTGTTATCAAAAATACTACAAAAAATGTGGTTTGACTTAATGAAGACTTTTTTTATTATATTGTTATATAGTTATGTTGGACTGTAACTTCTAAATCATTTACTGCATTATTTATGTAAACAGATTAAAAAATAAATAAAAATAGTGTCCCACCTAAAGAATATCACTGGCTGCTTCAATCACACCTGTCGTTGAAATTCTGTGCTCTTGGTGAAGAATGAAATAGCGATTTCTGCCGGCCGACAAGGTTTTATTTTCTTTGCAAAGAAAAGGTCAATCAACAAAACATGCGAGCGGTTTCTGAATTGAAGAAGGACCCCGAACATTGGAAAACATCAACATTTATACCTGAGAGGAAGGCCCACCTCTGGGATGTGTTTAATGTCCTATGTCTGCTGTGGGGTCAGCCTCCTACCTAAGGTGTGATTCAACACTTTTTGTCTCTCGCAGGTATCGGCACCGACCCCCTGAGGTGTGAAATCAAGAGGTCTAGACAACCTAATTTAAAATACACAGGGTTTGAATGGGTATCTCAGGTAATAGAGATGCAAAGGAACTGAATTTACAATTACAATTGAGATAATTTACAATTATTCACACACACGCGCACACACCAGCATATGCAGATAACAGAGTTACTTACTGCAGAACTGCTAAACGACACAAATTCTCTGACTTGTGAACGCAGCACAATATAAATTGTACTGAGTGAAAGTGGTGGTGTGCCAGTGTAGATGTGTGTCTGTATGGAAAATTTGAAACAAAAATAAAAACCTTTGAGCCACAGGCGAACAAAATACAAGTAAGTTTCATTGTGTGTGTGAAACTTTGTTTGTGCACTCTCTCAATAAACAGCACTGAGTGGAAAGACTGATGCACTGATTTTCGACATTGTTAAAATGGAGGGGTGGGACTTAGTTTAGCTTTTATTAAACTTAATAACTTATATTTCATTTTAATTTTGTTTTGCAAACATTGATATATGGGTGATCTTATAGTCAAAACCACACAAAATGCAGTTTTAAACGCTGTAACAGTGAAAACAGGGCAGATACGTTACTGGGATTTGTGTGTCTTACTGTTTTGGTGTAACATGCTATATTAGCCATTATTGAGAAATATATGTGAACTTATTGTCAAAACTTCACAAAAAGTTATTTTAAGAGTAGAGACAGTGAAAACGGAACAGTTTGTGTTACTGGCTAATAAGTTTCTCTCTTTTCAGAATTACTGTTGTGAATTTTGACATCTGACAGGTAACATTTACTGTTTGACAGACAGCTTTACCCCAGCACTGCTAGCAAGTGGTGGGCGAGGAAGAAAGGCGGGCCCGGGCATCTCCTCCAAGTCCTCTGCAGCAGGTGGTGGTGCCGATGGTGCTGGTGTGGAGGGAGCTGGTGACTCTGCGGGCTGGTTCAAAATGAGGGCTTTAGGAGGTTCCGTGGGGTAGTGGTGGTTCTGCTCCTGGGTTAGCTCCAGCAGTTCCTCATCTGTCGGTTCCAGCACGGCGGAGACACCATCATGTGATACTGCTGTGGTGCTCGTGCTGGTGGTGGCGATGGCAATAAACAAACCATTGCCTCCTCCATTGTGTCTATTCGCTGTTGAGCAGTTTGTGTACAGAGCTGCTTTATTTCAACAGTCTGTGGCGTCAAATAAAAACTCAACTATACATTTTTCAATGCGTTAAACAACTTCTCACATGTTAAAAGACAGTCATTAAACTGAAATATACAATATTAATAACACGCATTAACAGCTCATCTCGCTGCGGCCAGTTACGTAACAATGCAAAATTACACACCCCTCCATTACTACAGTAAAAGCATGTCATAGATGTTCTTGGGTCGAAGGTCTTTATGCGAGTGATGTAGGGTGACCATTTCCATAACACCAAAAAGGAGGACATTATGCGGCATATCAATAAATTACTACGGTGTACATAGGACTCTGGGATACTCTCATTTATAGTACAATTTTGAGTAGTTTAAATGTCAAAATGAAAAGTCAAAAAGTGTTTGTTTACAGTATTTGTATTTATTCAATACATTGTGGTGTTCAAAAAGTGACCACTGAGATGAATCTTTTTAAGTGCAGAGTGCCACAAAGCGTAACATGTGTGGACTTAAATGTAAAAAACTATTAACAAGTAACATACATAATCAAAAAATGTTCATTAAGAAAGCCTAAATAAATTTTATAACGTTCGGCAGCGACCGAACTGCCAACGATTCCTGCATAGGATGCATTCCCTATCAACCTCAGCCACATTAAACTAAAGCTCCATTGTTTACTCAGCATCAACAACAGCAACCGGCGCTCCCGCCTTCCGGGTTTTCGTCTAAGCCAATCATCGCCCGGTTCGGCACGCGTGGCGTCACAGAGCCCCGTAGCCCCACGGCCACAGCGCCCCCCGGCAGGGGCCAGGTAGTATTGCGCTACTAATTCTACTCAGACTTGTCAGTATTATCGTTTTGGTGTCAAAAGGACTTCTGTCTCTATACAAGTCAATGAAGAATTTACCAACTTCTCACTTGATTTCTAACCTCAGTAAACATTTTCAAAATGTGTTATGGTCTCAATCGCTAGTTTAAAGCTTTTTCAATGCAGTATGATCATTTGTAAAAATTTGACATCCCTGATTTTATATTGATAAAGCAGGGTATGCATTAGGGCATGGTTACGTCGTGTTCGACAGGTTGATTGCAACCTCCCCGCTCCGCCTCATGCCCATATAAGTAGAATCCGTGTTTTTATTTTTCCCAGCATGCACTTGAAATTTTCACAATGGCGCTGCCCAGATTAGAAACCATTGGCTCCCGAGCAGCAGTCCACAAACCAGTGGGTGACGTCACATTGTTACGTCCATTTCTTCTATACAGTCTATGGCATTATACCAACGGCATCAGTCCTGCATCATACGTTATCCATCTCCACTACGTAAAGATTCATAATTAATTTAAAGTTACTTCCACATTGTCTTTTCCATATACCAGCTGGAAGCTTCTCGCGCAGCTACTCTAACGTCACTTTGCCATTGCACACCGTTACACGTGCTTGAACATTACAAACACCAGGTTGCACGTTGCCAGTATATCGAGTCAATTGTCATTTTAGGCATCATCTGCCATTAAACACATTGTATTGCACGTTACTAACACAGTTATCACAAGACTAACCGAAATCACTCCGTATTGTCCACGTTAAAAGCTGGATCGCAAGCTACTAACACAATTTATCACAAATACAACTAACCTGAAATTGCTTCTATATTGTCTGAGTCATAAACCCCCTGCCGTCTCCTCACTCCAACCGCAGCGCCGCTCCTAGACAGGGACATCAGGCACCGGGATGCCTGCGACCCATGCGGTTTTCTTACTCCAGCCACAGCATTTCGTTTAGACAGGGACATCAGGCACCGGGATGCCTGCGACCCATGCGGTTTTCTTTACTCCAGCCACAGTGTTCTGTTTAGACGGAACATCAGTCACAGTGATACCAGCAACCACGCCATTTCCTCAATACGACCGCAGCGCTTCGTTTAGACAGGGACATCAGGCACCGGGATGCCTGCGACCATGCTGTTTTCTAAATCCAACAGCAGCACTTCGCTTAGTCGTCTACATCAGGCACCGGGATGCCTGCGACCTATGCGGTTTTCTTTACTCCAGCCACAGCATTTCGTTTAGACAGGGACATCAGGCACCGGGATGCCTGCGACCCATGCGGTTTTCTTTACTCCAGTGTCATTGAAATTCTGTGCTCTTGGTGAAGAATGAAATAGAGACTTCTGCCGGCCGACAAGGTTTTATTTTCTTTGCAAAGAAAAGGTCAATCAACAAAACATGCGAGCGGTTCTGAATGAAGAGAGACCCCGAACATTGGAAAACATCAACATTTATACCTGAGAGGAAGGCCCACCTCTGGGGTGTGTTTAATGTCCTATGTCTGCTGTGGGGTCAGCCTCCTACCTAAGGTGTGATTCAACACTTTTTGTCTCTCGCAGGTATCGGCACCGACCCCCTGAGGTGTGAAATCAAGAGGTCTAGACAATCTAATTTAAAATACACAGGGTTTGAATGGGTATCTCAGGTAATACAGATGCAAAGGAACTGAATTTACAATTACAAGGTCTAGACAGCCTAAATTAAAATACACAAGGTTTGAGTTGGTGTCTCAGGTAGTAGAGATGCAAATAAACTGAATTTACAATTCTGATATCTTGGTGAGAAGGTGGGAGGTTGGGTATTTTTACAAAGGAGTTGAAATTGCTATTACACCAGCCACAGTGTTCTGCTTAGACGGAACATCAGACACAGTGATACCAGCAACCATGCCATTTCCTCACTACGACCGCAGAGCTTTGTTTAGACAGGGACATCAGGCACCGGGATGCCTGCGACCATGCTGTTTTTTTTTAAAATCCAACAGCAACACTTAGCTTAGTCGTGTACATCGGGCACCGGGATGCCTGCGACCTATGCGGTTTTCTTTACTCCAGCCACAGCATTTCATTTAGACAGCATTTCGTTTAGACAGGGACATCAGGGACCGGGATGCCTGTGACCCATGTGGTTTTCTAACTCCAACCAGTGTTCCGCTTAGACGGGAACATCGGGCACAGTGATCCCAGCAACCATGGCGTTTCCTCACTATGACCCCAGCGCTTTGCTTAGACAGGGACATCGGGCACCGGGATGTCTGTGACCATGCTGTTTTCTAAATCCAACAGCAGCACTTCACTTAGTCGTGTACTTCAGGCATCAAGATGCCTGCGACCGATGCTGTTTCCTTAAATCCAACAGCAGCACAGCGCTTGTTTAGACAGGGACATCAGGCACCGGGATGCCTACGACCCATGCTATTTCCTTAAATCTAACAGCAGCACTTTGCTTAGTTATGGACGTCAGGCACCGGGATGCCTGCAACCCATGCTGTTTATTTGTCCAACCACAGCACTTCGTTCCAACGGGAACATCGAGCACCAGGATGACAATGACCCCTGCTGTTTTTCACTACATCTGCACCACTTCAATTCGGCCAGGATGTTTGATGTCAGTGACCCTGCCGTTTACTCAACCCAACCTTGGCTCGCCTAGTTCGACAGCAGGCAGCTTTTAACGTGGACATCCTGCTCTAGTTGCCACAGAAGCCTGCTCTAGTCAAGGCTCCTGGCACCGAGAGCTGCTTGCACTCTGCTTCAACCGGAACATCTGCCCCCGGGCTTCCAGCGCCCCGCTGTCTCATCATCAAGGTATCAGGATAACTCATATTTGACTACACTGATCCCTGCAGCTCATTTCTCCCGGGACACCGGGATGTCATTGCCCCCAAGTGACAGAACGATGCATCGTTCTCCGCCAAATGGCCAGCTGAGACCACCCCCTTTCACACGTTTAACGTAAACTACCTGTCGTTCTCTCTCGTCACTTCGACCATTTCATTATCAACGCCCCTTTCATATGTTTAACATAACCTACACTTCGTCCTATCTCATCACTTCTACCATTTCATTATCAATGCCCCTGTCACACGTTCAAAGTAACATATATATGTCGTCCTATTTCACCATCATAACTATTTCATTATCGACGCTCTTAGAGCCACCTGCGGTCTATCGTATCGTCCTGTCGCTTCTGTCTTCCTTGTCATGGAACCAATCCTGTCTCGCCGAGCTTCGCTTGTGGTTCCATCTCCTCTATAGCTGGAACGGTATCTCCTTCTTTTTATGATGATCAGCTGACTAACTCCCTTGACATCCAGCTACACTGATGCCGCTCCTTCTGCTGATTTTGGGGGTTTCTACAACGGTAGACGGTTAGCATCAGAATGCCCCCCAGAACTCATGGACAATTGCCAGGTTGCTTCCTCCGCCTCTTCGAAATCTACCCCCGTAGTAGCCACCACTGTTCTATGGGGACACGAATAGTCTAGTTAATCCATTCTTATACACTATGATAATCTCAGTCGTTGAAATCATTAACCAAGGTCGCTCCAACTCCTTTTCAATCATGCCATTCATGCGTCGCTCACGTGGCACTCCATCACTAACCAATATCCTCCGCGCCGCCCACGTCCCAGGCTACCATAATACCATCGCTGACTCTCTCTCATTTTATGTTCCAGAAGTTCAGAAACTGGCTCTGCACGCCAAACCGCTGCCGACTCCACTTCCTCCATATTCTGCACTGACTTCAATCTGTAAATCTATCTTTAATACTCCTCATCTTCGAATTCCAAACTACAATATTAACAGCTTATCTTCTACACTCTCCTCCTACTGGACAGCTTGGAATAATGTCCAACACTTTCATGACCGACACAACATCATTTCCCGCTCGTTCTATCTCACCACCGTCATCTGCTACATCACCTATGCTCATTCTGCCATGAACTTAAAACACCTACTATCAAATCCTACCGCAGCGGTACTAGTTTTCTCCAAACTAATCACAGGTAATCCCAGCCCAGCCATAAACCATCCCCAAGTAAGTCACTTCTCGCTGGTCTCGTCAGCCAAGAACTAGCCAAACGGCTTTCTCTTACCGCCGAACTGCTGTCCACTTGCTTACACACAATTCGCTGAGGATACCAAACTCCTCACATCGCCCTGACCCTCAAAGCGATGTTCATATTCCATATTCCATATAGCATCTTCAGTTTCCTTGGATGCTCAGAATTCACTGTGTCACCATCACACTTCGACCCGTGCTGTCTTGCTTGTATCTTGGACTCTCACTATTAACGCTCATTAACGTATCACCGCTATATCTGCTCAGACTCAACGATCTAAGATCCGCACGAGCACGTCTCAAATAATTGGAGGTTTTTGGGGGTTCGTCACTGCCCGGGCGCAGCGGCGGATCCTTCGTCCGACCTCCCCACACCGCATCAAGAATCGCCGTATCAAGAATCGTTCCGCATCAAGAATACACAATTCATTCAAATTCTGTCAATAAATCTGTTAAAACGTATCTCGTTGGTGATGTGTTCCTTGCTCGTGAATCGAAGCTTGATAAGCGCAGTTTCAGGAGCGGGAACACACAACAATTACACCCCTTCCGGCTCCTATATAAACAGACCTAACAGCTTCCCCCTTGTTCACTCTCGCTTTCGAGTTTCCCTCCCCCCCGCCCTCTCTTCTGTTCTTCTCTCCTCTCTTATAGGTTCGTCACTGCACGGGCGCAGCGGCGGATCCTTCGTCCGACCTATATTTATTAAATGATATTTTATTCCAACAGTGGTCAAAAAAATTAAAGAAACCACATTTATTACAGTACCGGAGGTCAGGAGTGGATAAACCCGGTTGAAAGAGTGCCCGCCCATATGCGACGCTCCTCGAAGAACAGCGAACGCACCCATAAATAAACAGGGACAGTCTGATTGGTCAATACTAGCCGGCCTTCTATTGGTTGACAGCTTTGATCCACAAAAAATCCGAGGGCAGAGCAGAGATCCGTGAGCACAAGTTCCCTGAGCGCGAGAGGAACAACTCGAGTTTGAGCGCAGGAAATCTGTGCGAGCAGTGTTGTAACCGAGTGCGAGGACACAGTGCGAGCATGCACAGAGCAGATTTGAGCGCAAGAGCAGAGTTTTGAGAGAAAATATCACAAAATCTGAGCATGAAATCAATAAATACTGCTCTCAAATCCATTTAATATGCTCTTGAATTAAGATAGGGAATAAACTCCATACTAGGGCAGGAATTTCACGAGGTCCACGAGGGCCATGGCCCTCGTGCCTTCGCAATTTGGCCTTGTGCCCTTGAAAAAAATTTCTGCCCTGAGGCCACGGTGGCCTTGATGCCCCGCCCGCACTGCCCCAGTTGGTTTTGCGGTTTTCTCGCCTGCGTCTTTCCTGTCAACACAGCTTTGACACCTGCTTCTTTTGAGAGAAAAAAAGCGTCTTTTGATGACATTCATCATCAGTGATGATGGGTTTGATTTGAGCCTGGCATGAACCGCTCGGACGGGCTATAATGACAGTTCGACACCAATCTGCGGGTTTTTTAAAAATGTGATGTCTCGTCAGAGAGAGAGTGGAGGTCGCTCAGGTCGCGTGCAGCTGCAGCGTAAAGTAGCCCTCCTGCGGCGCACCTCCGGTTGCTGTTACAAGCAGGTAGCTCTGCAGGCTGTATGATGCCTGAAGGAGGCGAGCCC
Source organism: Scomber japonicus (assembly GCF_027409825.1). Classification (NCBI taxonomy): domain Eukaryota; kingdom Metazoa; phylum Chordata; class Actinopteri; order Scombriformes; family Scombridae; genus Scomber; species Scomber japonicus. The sequence continues at coordinate 30,104,463 of NC_070588.1, forward strand.
CCCGAACTTTTCCCCCGTCTAATATCACCAAGTCGACTGAATTTATACTTCGGCTACCGTAAAAACACAGACGGCCGCGGCTCGGAGGAAGAAGGTCCCAGACAGTAGCAGCGCGAGGAGGCAATACATCCAATATGATAGTGATATTTTATCTCCTCCATAACTTTCCTTGAATGAGAAATCGGTCTGGGCTTTTATGGGTCAATCAGTAGCTTATATGCTAGTATATGTTTACAGTACCGTTTACAGTCAAACATTTTGATCAATCAAAAATCTGTGTAGCAGTTTTTTGAGGACAGCCTGAAGATGCTCTTGCACATTTGATGTCAATTGAGCAATTGTGGGTAGAGATTGGTTTAATAAGTTTTACAGTTTTTGAAGTGAGTGATGGACTTCATAATTTCCTGTGTACTTCAGTTAAGTTGTTTTTATTTTCCCTTAAGGGAAACTTGGCTTGCAGAGAGGTTAAAAAATAGACAACTATAAAAACATATAATAAAAACATAATCACATGTAAAAACAAGACAGACAAATCACAAGCAACAATCAGATTGATAAAGTTCATTTTGTATTCTTTTTAGATATGTTCAATAGTTTCTAATCTTCAGACATAAAAAAGTGTAGGAGATGTTTCTTTACCTGCTTGACAGTTTTGACTGAGACTCCAATCTTCTGCGTCATTAGTCCTTAAATTAAATTCATTATGGACGTGGACTTAAAATCATGGTTTTATTTTATGGCCTTGGTGCCCTGGCTTTTGGCCTTTGTGCCCTCAAAAAATTGACAACACAAAAGGCCAAGTGGCCTTGCCCCTAAAATGACGAAATTCCAGGCTTGGATGGCACCCAGGTTAATTTTATGAGGCTAAATGATTATTAATTCCAGACCTTCACACACACACACACACACACACACACACACACACACACACACACACACACACACACACACACACACACACACACAACCACAAAAGACAAAACCCTTACATCTATCTATCTATCTATCTATCTATCTATCTATCTATCTATCTATCTATCAGGCCAATACAATAGTCCTGAAAACATCTGTGTCAGTGATATTTGTTATTCCATTGCACCCTATTTTTCCATTATGGAACAGTTTTTCATGCTTATGGTTTTGGATTCAAGTTTGGTTTAAGTTTGTTTTTGTGGTTGTTGTTTTTACACTTCACATATAACATATGAGAAATTTACATGTGATGATCATTTACTCCATCATTTGGCCAAATGACATCAGAAGAGCTCTAAGAGTTCTCAGGAATAAGTTGTCAAATGGTAACACACACTACTAATTTTAGCTCATCTACAAGCGCTCACCTTGGTGAATACTCCCTCTTGTGGCAAAGAGAAAGAACTACACTGTATAAAGTTAAGTTTGAACCCACAGTGAAAACACATTTAAATCTGGCCTTTTTCAGAGCAAAATTGATAAAATGATTATTCCACCTTAACCATTATGACTATGGTGTCTGTCACCTTTACCCAAATCAGTGAGGATTATCCTGTAGATTGTCACAACAGCTTCTTAAAGCTGTATGATGGCCCAGATACATCCTCACTGCCTTTTGGACCTTACTGTGACCTTATTGTATGTAACCCAAGAAGAATCACTACTTTAACTGTAATGTCACAGACTTAGAAGGATATTCAGTGAATCTGATAGTGGTAGGGGTACAGAAGGGGTACAGAAGAGACAGAAATAAAACAAAGTGCAAATATAAATCTGTTTAAAAAAAGGTACAAAGAAATATTTTTAAACAAGTACATGGCAGAGGAAGTCTGCTAACGGAGGACAATGAGGGATGAGGTACAGGGATGGAGGTGTTTAAGTGACTCAGGTGCACGTTGTTTGTATGTGTGTGTGTGTATGTATTTATGTTTGTACATAAGTATGTCTATCTATGTATGTTTGTGTACATGTGTGGATGTGGATGTAAATATGGGGATGTGTATATATGTGTGTATGTGTGTACATGTATGTATGTATGTACATATATGTATGTATGTATGTATGTGGGTATTTTTGGTGGAGGAGGTTAAGAAATGTGGCAATGATTGATGGTGTTGATAACAGTGGGTATGGATGTGAATGTTGACATTGCATATGGTGTTGGTAGGAAATTGTAGGATTTTGTGAAAGGGTGATTTGATTGGGAACTGGCAAGCACTGATTTGAGAGGTGGGGGTGGGATTCAATAAGTTTTGACTTCTTCCCACTCCCTTTCGAATGTTGTTGACAGTGCATTATATTTTCTGTCGGGTGTAGGTCCGCTATTTTTGGTGAGAACACTGTGCTTTCATTTTTTATGTGCTGTTTTGGTTTTGTTTTTTGTCACGCATTCGAAATAAATAATCTAATCAAATAATCAAATCAAATTTTGCGTCACTCCAATTTTTTGATGCAGTTTTCACTTTATGTAATTTGCATGAAGTGTGGTCAGGCTGTTATGTCAGATGTTGCACGTATCTGAAAATAAATGTTTTCTGCCGTCAAACTAGGATTATTTGATTATTATTTGAAGAAAATACATTTTTGGAACTGCAAGTATACATTTATCCTCCCTGAAGAAGACTGAATGTTAGGAGATAGTAGTTAAAAGTCCCTTCCAGACATATTTCAAGACATACAAAAATAGTCCATAAGAAAGTCAGAATACCTTATAAAAATTCAGAAATATTTATTCACCCTGATTAAAAAAATCCTAAATCTATAAATATGCCATAAATATATCACACCTGTGTTATTGCATAATCCTGACTTAAACAACCAGATATCATGCAGTACAGTTGAATATCTATGCTATCACATGCTCACATAGCACACTGTTTACTGCAGGGCTACTGAGACCACGCCCCCTAAACGCACTGTACAAAATGAGACCACGCCCCCTCAGGGGTGGATTGGCCATAGGGAGTACCGGGACTTTTCCCGGTGGGCCGGTCAATAATGGGCCGGTGGCTGCCGTTTTTTAAATTTTTTAATTTGTTTATTTAGTTTTTGCTGCGCCTTGCCATGGTTACTCTCCCGGCCCAGGGGCAGAAACATGCACCGGCCCACAGAGCTCCGCTGCAGCCTGCAGACACAGCAGAGGCCCATTGGCTTGTCTGTCTAAAGAATACCTGGCCCAGTGGCCCTATGATTGGCTACAGAGGCCCAGGAGTCCCACCCACGCTGGTTCTTGACCCCCCCCCCCCCCCCCCCCACCCCCTCTCGTCCATTCACCTTTGATGACAAGCAATCAGATGAGAGATAGTGAGAGATACTACAACAAAATGGACAATGCGGCTAAAAAGCGAAAAGACGGAGCGGAAAAACAAAGAGATAAAAAAAAAGAAAAGCTCTAGCAACCGACGCTGCTACGAGCAAAACAAATTCAGAAATGTTTGCTGCGGGGGCCAGCGTGGCCGGAGCGGCTTCAGGAGTGGGTCCCTCTCAGCAGCAGGTGTCGGACAGTGAGTCAAGTGAGGCTCCCGCTGCCATGGTGGTGCAGGAGCAGGAGGTTGAGGAAGACTCTCCACCATGTGGAAGTGATGATAGAGTTTTAAGCAGGTGTGATCCTGCCAGCATGGTCTGGATAAACACTCATTAAATGTTCAGAATGGTTACTAACTGTCTATGAACTTTACTTAACATAATAAATAAACTCTGCATAGTGTGGTGTGTTACAACTAGGCCTAAATCTAGTTATCTAAAGTATTGGAAAACAATAACCATATTCATATACTATCCTGATTCATTGATTAGTTGCTTTTATTAACCACTTAACCACTATTTTCATCAAAGGATGCCACATAATTACAAATCTGCAAGCTTACCACTCAACTCACATGTTGCAATGTGATGTGGTTTGAGCGTGTAGATCTGCTATTTTCACAATTTTTGATCATTTCTACCTATAATGACTTCCCCCAAATCAGGTCACCAGAGTTAAAGTGTTTTAAGTGTCAACATGCACCTTTCTTTGTGCCTATAGTCTAATTTCTTCATGAAGGACATTGATCTAACAACATGACACATATGTAGCCTATGCCTATATATTTTTTTCAGTCAGTGTTTATGGTTTATTGCTCGTTCAACTGTTTCACATTATACAGTTAAAACTAATTCAAGCCTATTCAAGTCTCCAGAATATAATGGATATTGTTCAGTATACTAGTGTTATTAAGGGCTTGTGTGTTTAAATGTACATCAACGTGAGTTGGCACAGTATCTGAACATGGATTGTAGTGGGCCGGTCTGGACCAAAAAGTCCAGGGCCGAATTTTTGTTCCAGTCCAGGCCTGCGCCCCCTGCATGCACTGTGCATACTGAGACCACGCCCCCTACATGCAATGGGTATACTGAGACCACGCCCCCTACATGCACTGTGCATACTGAGACCACGCCCCTATATGCAATGTGAATACTTAGGTCACGCCCCCTACATGTACTGTGCATACTGAGACCACGCCCCTATATGCAATGTGCATACTGAGACCACGCCCCCCCTACATGCACTGTGCATACCCCCTACATGCACTGTGCATTTTTGGATTGGGGGGATGCATTGGTGTTCATTTTTGATAGTAATATTTAACTTCACGTTCATGTTTTTGTTCTGTTTGATTGTTCAACTTGATCATGTTCAATTTATAAATAAATCTGTATTAATTGTATTATTTTGCTAACTAAACAATTTTTTTTTGCTTATATATGATACCTTTCCATTAAATTACCCTCAATTGCCATAAATTCCCATTAATTTCCATAATTCCCATGGAAAGTTTCCAATTTGGAATATTTCCTAAATTCCCCAGCTTAAATTCCCATGGAAATTTACTGGAAAATTTCCGAAAATTTTCCACCCCTTTGCAACTTTAGTCGTCAGTACATTGAGCACAAAGTTGTCAGTGAAATGGAGACATGTGTTCAACAGTTAAGCTTGTGAAATTAACACTACTTGCATATTTATAGATTTCGTTTTTTTTCAATCAGGGAGAATAAGTATTTCAGAATTTGTATAAGGTATTCTGACTTTCTTACGGACTATTTTTGTTTGTCTTGAAATATGTCTAGAAGGGACCTTTAACTACTATCTCCTCACATTCAGTCTTCTTCGGGGAGGATAAATGCATACTTGCACTTCCAAAAATGTATTTTCTTTATCAAATAATCCTAACAGCAATCCTTTAACAGCAGAAAATATTGTCTTTTCAATTCCATTTCTTTTCAGATATGTGCAACATTTAGCAAAACAGCCTCACCACACTTCATGGTGTTGGAGATGTACCCCTACAACTATCAGATTCAGTGAATATCCTTCTAAGTCTGCGACATTACAATTAAAGTAGTGAGTCTTTATGGGTTTCATACCATTCCACAGTAAGGTCCAACAGGCAGTGAGGAGCCCATACAGCTTCAAAAAGTGTTGACAATCTCCATGGTCATCCTCACTGATTTGGGTAAAAGTGACAGTCACCACCCTCTCTGGGTGCCATGGAGACATGTCACAGTGGGTATTTAAATGTGATTTAAATGTGTTTTCACTGTGGGTTCAAATTTAACTTTATGCAGTGTATTTCTTTCTCTTTGCCACAAGAGGGAGTATTCACCAAGGTGAGCGCTTGTAGATGAGCTGCAAGACTTCTGCTCCTCTGACAATAAACACAACTTATATAAATGATCAGTGTCTGCTTTTCCTGGAAAAAACTAATAATGTCTGTTACCCTTTGACAACTTATTTCTAAGACCTCTTCTGATGTCATTTGGGCAAATGATGCAGTAAATGATCATCACATGTAAATTTCTCATGTTATATGTGAAAGGGTGAATTGTCCATTTTTTTCATGTGAAGATAATTGTGAAGAAACTATGGTGCTTTGTGGAGTCACAAATATTACTGGCACAGATGTTTTCAGGACTTTCATTGTGAAGAGGAACTGTCTTTTAGAATTGCTAATACTATCTCTTGAAGAATTGGCCTGTTAAATGTTGTGTAATTATATAATTATATGCTTTACTATTCGTACTTATCTATTGTTCTTTATTCTTTCTTATTGATGCTCTTCCATTACTGTCCACTTGCTGCTGTAACACTGAAAATTTCCCCATTGTGGGACTAATAAAGAAATATCTTATCTTATTTTGACCCACAACATCAACATGCTCTTATTGTAGTAATGGAGCTGAGTGTGATTTTTAATAAAACTGCTGTGATTTTAAATTGATTCTAAAATGAAGTCTGATTTTTTAACTGAAAGAATTTATTACTGCCAACAGGACTCATGTGCACAATACGGACAGAATCATAGTCATTATCCTGTTTCATCAGGTGGCAGTCAATTAGATGTGTGTGTGTGTGTGTGTGTGTGTGTGTGTGTGTGTGTGTGTGTGTGTGTGTGTGTGTGTGTGTGTGTGTGTGTGTGTTGTGTGTGTAGATAGATAGATAGATAGATAAACATTTATGTTTGTGTGAATTTGTGTGTGTGTGTGTGTGTGTGAAGGTCTGCCAGGTGCCTTTCGAAGTAAACATTTGAGAATTCATAATCATTTAGTCTTATAAAATTAAGATAGATAGATAGATGGATAGATAGATAGATAGATAGATAGATAGATAGATAGATAGATAGATAGATAGATAGATAGATAGATAGATAGATAGATAGATAAGCATTTATGTTTGTGTGTATTTGTGTGTGTGTGTGTGTGAAGGTCTGCCAGGTGCCTTTCAAAGTAAAAATTTGAGAATTAATAATCATTTAGTCGTATAAAATTAAGATAGATAGATAGATAGATAGATAGATAGATCATTGATTGTTTTGATAGTCTTCTTTAGTTGTTGATTCATCTCCGAACTGCATTGAAATTATTCAAGGTTTATGTGTCCCTGGTAAGGATCCTAAGGTCCATTACATGAGATCACTGACTTACTAGTATGTTAACTTATATAATATCAGCTAAATAACAAAGTGGTATAGCTGTATATTTACTTTGGTGAGTTATTGTGTAGACAGAGACTCCCAAGAACAAGCTGCAGGTACCATTAGGGAACTAGAAGAGGGAATAGACCCAGAGCCTGAAGCTTATACACTAGGGCAGTGGTCGCCAACCCGTCGATCGCCATCGACTGGTAGATCTTTGAAACATTCCCTGTAGATCCCGAAAATAATAGAAGAATAATCACACAAATACATTATGGCTGATTTATGTTCAGTTTTGTAAGCTCCTCTCTTTCACTCTACCTCTATCTCTCTCGATCCAGTCATTGTATATTTTCAGCGTAACAGGCTGCATTAAATTGACCAATAAGATCACAGGCACATCACTGGCACATTTACTGTCACAAAATGACAATATA
>NC_070588.1:30116822-30136822 GCF_027409825.1 Scomber japonicus
TATCTATCTATCTTAATTTTATAAGACTAAATGATTATTAATTCTCAAATCTTTACTTTGAATGGCACCTGGCCAGATCATTAACACACACACACAGACACACACAAACATAAATGTGTATCTATCTATCTCTCTATCTCTCTATCTCTCTATCTATCTATCTATCTATCTATCTATCTATCTATCTATTTATCTATCTATCTATTGAGGTTTCTTATAATAGGTAGATTCTTGATGTGTTGATGGAGAAGGAAATCACCGCTGACACGTCTCAATTGTAACTTTGAAAGGTTTTATTACAAAGGAGAACAATGTCAAACATCCAATCTTGAGAGAGTCCTGGTCCAATCTGAAGCTCTCTCCCTTTCTTCAAGTCTTCCAGCACTATATATACAGTCCCTAAAAATTCCACCTTCCAAACAAATGTCCAATCTGGAAAAACAGTCCTGACCCCTCATTTATGACTTGTTTTAACAAATGGTCAGTCTAAGGAAATAGCCTCTGTCTCGTCCTTTATGGCTAGCTGTAAACTTTTACTTAAGTAAACGTCTGTTCAAGAGATACAGAATTTCCAGGATGTCATATATTATCACAGTACCGATGACCAAGCAGAACAGACACTTCATATTTCCCCCCTTCGAGGCTAGAAGAGTCTCGAAACAATAAAAGAATAACACATACATGTTTACTATTGTGACAAAAACAATTCCTCCTGTACATGTTTACTGCAACATAGCTTTTAACAATACAGAAAATGTATAACATGTGAGAGCGAAAACCTGTCAGGCAGTTACAGTATCTTACTTAAGATCTCCATTAATTGATCTAGACAGGAAATTCTCTCACGGTCCCTCTGCCTAGGCGACCACAAATTAATATTTCAAATCAATCAAAAAGAGGAATTTTCAAAACTTTGTATAAAAATATAGCTCAAGCAAATACATGTGAAACCTTGGAGAAATAAAACAGACATGTTCAATTTTGGGCTGGTCGACCCATCTGACCCTCTATTGAACCTTTCCCTGCCTATCACTCAATCATCCTAACCATCGAAAAAGAAAAGAAAACATCTAAGGTTCCAATGCATTCACTTACTAACAGAAACATATGTTAAGTAATTATCAATGTCATACATTATAACAAAATCCAATACAAAAATACAACATTTGTATCACGCTGCAGCTCCTCAGCAGCGGCGATTCTTCATGTAGTGTCAGTAGTATCTTGACGTTTTATCACAATGTCCTTGTTCAAAGTTCTCCAATCCATTCTTTATTGTCCATGTTTGAGTTTCTGAATCCCCGCAGTACATCAGGAATCCTGAACAATCGGTACGTACGGTGATCTTCCTCTAATATTGTTCTAGGAGGAAGAAAAGAAAACACCCACCAGTATCCTTGCAAAAACAACACATACAAATTAAAACATCAAAAGTATTAAACACATTATAGGTATATGTAAAATTCATAATATCATTCTTTCACATTATTCAAGATTATAATTCACATTTTCTATGTTCTCCTTTCGTCACACCCTTCTATACTAAAAACTACAAAATGTTAAATCAAACCTACAACATCTAAATATCTAAAATGGATATGCTTCCATCAATTCACCTTCTATCATCACTCCCTCATCATCTTCACCTGTATCAATCGTATGTAGTAATGGCATCTGTACCTGATCTCCGGGCATCACAACTCCAACCCATCTTAATATCATAGCCTTTGCAAAGGTCAACACTATCGTACAGAAACAAAACATTACACACAATGATATCACAACTGCTATCAAAATCTGAGCCACTGCTGCTCCCATCGTTCCTAACTGTCCTTGCAACCAAGCATTCGCAGACCATCCAGATCCCTTCGATGGTCCAAACGCATCCCTTATATTTTTCAATGCATCTATGACACTAGTCATATTATCAGAATTATCAGGAATCAAAGTATAACAAGCTTCCTCAGTTAAATTCAAAGCTATACACAGGCCTCCTTGTTTGGCCAATACATAATCAAGAGCCATATCATGTTTCAACAGCGTCAATCTGTGACTTCTTTGAGTATTTGTCAAGTAATCAAAACCTCGCATAGTTTCATTTGCAAACCCCTGTAGAGTATATGTGATATTATCAATATGATCTGCCAAAAATGTCACACCATACCATGGAAACAATCCTAAACCCCACTTCTCTCCTAAACTTATCCTCCAATGGTAGGATTCCAAATTGTGAAATTTTGCCATTTCCCTTTTCCTCCTATTTCCAGAAATAGCATTATCTTGAACCTCATCAGGCGCATGTCCCTTCTGAATAGTGTAAACCTCATATGGGAGTTTCAGCGTTGCCATATAACAACATCCTGTCCATCCATATGGTAAAAATATGTATGCCTTGTTAGCACAGACCCACCAAATATCTTTAAAATTTCCTATGGTCACGTTTCCAGGCAAATTCTGATGTCGTACATTCAAAGTTCTACTCTGCTTTTTATTTGGATCATGAAAAGTCACTGTATACAAATGATCAACAGCTCTATTTTTACGTCCATCAAATCGCATCATATAGTTATCACAATCTGATATTCCCATAAACATCCCAGGACCAGTATGAGTACCATTTGAACAAAAACAATCCTTAGCTCTCCTAGGTTCCACTTCCATTGCATCAGGAACTGCTGTTAACATATTTTCATGCTGATTGAGTAAATTTATATACGGTAAATCCATCAACCATGAACAATTCGATTTAGGTTTAAACAGATGTATTGACAAAGCCATCATTGTATCTTCTGCTGATTGCTGCTGATATAACAACCATGATAACGCATAATATTGACACTTGGTAGCCAGTGGTTCTGGTACCGCTTCTAAAATTGAAGGCCATGTGCCTGGTGTCGGAACTCTCACCACACACGGACCATTCACTTTCCTAACTGATCTTACAGAATGAGTCAACTGCTGGAACCATAAATTCCTACCTGCCAATGGATCCGCAATTTGCAATGTCGAGGCATCAAATCCATACGCCTTCCACTGAGCTTCTCTCTTTTGTAGTGCATGATAATGTAAACTCTCCTCCTCTAATGTGCCTTCAAATTGCATAAAATCTTTTCCCACAACTGAAACAATCTTCTGATCCATCCCAGATACATCTTCATCATTCTTCTCCACAAACTGTTCTCTAATTACATGATTATCATTATCCCTGCTCACACTAGCCTCTGTTTGTAACATTGGCTTCTGAGTTACACTTGCTACCTGTTCAGACTCAAAAGTTGTAATGACCGGTATTTGTGTCATTTCTACAGGTTTTATAGATGTCAAAGATTCCATCATTGGTTTATTGTTTACAGTTGTCCTTGTCACAACCTCACTATTAAAATTTCCAAACGTAACACGAGTAGAAGTTGTCTTCATCACAGTTTTAACACTCATCCCCTCCAAAGTCTTATCTCCTTTTATCTTAAGGGTTACCTTACGAACTATATAACCCTCTATCCAATGATTCTGAAGTGGAATGAATTTAAACTCTGGCTCTAGATAAGTACATGTGTATTCCCCTTGATCTTCCCATGTAACATTATTCAAAAAGAGTGAGCAATCTCCCCTAACTTTTATCCACCACATGTCGTTGCACAAAACGTATTTTCTTTTGTTGGGAGGTACAATATCAACTTCAGGTCCTGCTAATACCACATCTTCACCACGACTATTTATCCACTTAGGAGAATTGTTACCACCAAAATTTGACCTTCCACATTTGCACGGAAGCTGAACTGACTCCCCTAAGGCTGCTTCAACCCTAGTCTTCATAACGTCTTGGTTTGATTCTCCTACGAATTGGCCTTGGACTCCTTTGTTCAACTGTATCTCTGGATTGTCCTGCAGTGCCATCACATCCCTTTGTAATCTTTGGTGTCTTACACTCCACTGAGATCGGCCCTGCTGTTTCTGGGACATGTTGAAAATCAATGTCATGAAATCTTCCTTCCTGTCCGTTGACTGCAAAGTCACCTGAAGCATTATCAACAATATGCACCATATCATCAACATTATTTTCAGTCTGGGCAGTCTCATCTGGCTCTCTTGAGCCTTCAACATCTTCGCTCTGTGTGGGTAACGCTTCTTCTCTTGGGGCTTTAACACAATGTGACAAATGATACCACGTTGGAGACCCTTTAACCTGAACCGCAGTTCCAGTACTGCGAACAACTTCAAATGGTCCTTCACGACGTGCGTTATACCATTTCCTTCTAAACACCTTTACGAACACTTTATCTCCAGGTTGAACTGTGCTCCTTTTTTGTTCATCAAGTCTCTCCTGCACCTCCTCTTGTCTTTGCCTGTCAAAAACATATGTGGATATTTTTTTATGAAGAGTGGCCATATATGTAACATATGCTCGCATTTCATCTTCCAAAACAGCCAAACTCGGACCCTTTCCACTTGTACGTAAACAAGGCGTTGGCATCCGCCTTCCCATAACCAACTCATAAGGTGTCATACGTAAATCACGTAACTCACTTGAACGACACACCATTAATGCTAATGGAAGTGCCGCTACCCAATTTAAACCTGTATGTTGGCAGATCTTAACAATGCGGTTTTTCAAAACACCATTCATTCTTTCACAAATCCCTTGACTTTGCGGATGATAAACTGCTCCTAGGCGCTGTTTAATACCCAATTTTTGCAAAATCAGTTTTACCGTTTTATCCACAAACTCTTTTCCATTGTCTGAGGATATCTGATCTGGAAGTCCCCACCTGCTTATGACCTCTCTACACAGAAACTTGGCAACTGACTGAGCATCTTTTCGCTTGGTTGGACATGCCTCCGGCCATCGTGAAAATCTGTCCACGACTACTAGCATATATCGCTTTCCTCCGACTGGTTTTATCATATCAACATAATCCACAACCAATTCTCGCATAGGACCCCTCGGAGTTGGAATGTGACCTGGTGGAACCAACACACCCCTCCGAACATTGTTTTTCAAGCAGATAGTGCACCTACCTATGACATAATCAATTTGTTCGAGCAAGTATGGTGCCCAAAATCCATATTCTTTTATGATCTTTCTCTTAACCTCCCCCCTTGCAACATGGGCTAACCCATGTGCTTCCTGAATCATCAGACCCAACAGATCTGGAGGCGCTACTATTAGCCCCTCATGATTTCTCCAAAGACCAGTAGAATCTTGAGTGGCTCCTCTGTCTAGCCACAACTGTTTATCTGTTGCATGAACAGCTTCCTGCATCAAAATTACCTCCTCAAGCGTAATTTTGTCCTCTAAGTCTACTTCATGCATGATCAGAAAAACTTTACCCAATTTATCTGCTCCTGTAACTGCTTTCGCAGCTTCATCAGCTGTCTTATTACCTTGAGTAACTCTTGACATGTCAATTTTATGTGCTGCACACTTAGCTATTGCTATTTCTTTAGGCTTCATCACAGCATGCAAAAGTTTCAATATTTGAGCATGATGTTGTATTGGAGAACCATCTGTTTTCTTAAAACCTCGATTCTTCCACACTGCTCCAAACAAATGACACACATTATGTGCATACGCAGAATCTGTATATATTGTCACTCGCTTTCCTTCCGCTAACAAACATGCTTCAGTTAATCCCACAAGTTCAGCAAGCTGTGCAGATGCAGGCTGTGGTACCACTGCAGCTTTCTCAACAACAAACTCTGTTCCCTGGGCTTTTACCACTGCATAACCAGCACTCAATTTATCTCCTACACGATAACAGGACCCATCAGTCCAATATTCCAAGTCTGCATCGTGTAATGGGAGAGCTTGCAAATCTGATCTAAGCTTTGAATATCTCTCTGCTTCTTGAACACAATCATGCGGTTCACCATCCTCCGAAGTTGGCAAATTCTCAGCTGGATTCACTGTGACACATCTTGCTAATGTGACATCTTCCTGCTCTAAGAGCCTATGATAATCTCTAAGTCTAGGCATAGTCAATGTATATTTACCATAGTTCAAAAGATTCCTAAGGCTATGATGAGTAACAATTGTCACGGGATATCCCATCGTAACAGATGATGCCTTGTCATACATTAAAGAAACTCCCACCATCGCTCTATAACACAGCGGTAGTCCCAACTCTACTTCTGAATAAGCAGTATAGTAATATGAAATGGGTTGGGGACTTATTCCTGTACCTGTTGGTTGACTAAGGACTGCACATGCATATCTACCCCCAGTAGAGGTTGACACATACAACAGGAAATTCTTAGAATAATCTGGGAGCGCTAGCGCTGGAGCTTCCTGTAACCTCTTTTTAATCGTCTCAAATGCCAAAAGACCATCCTGTGTCCAGAGAAGATTACCATGAAGTTGAGTAGTTCCAGTGTCTTTAATCATAGCCCTCAAAGGCCCTGTTAAACTAGCATAATCTTCTATCCAAGCTGAAGAATAACCAGCGATACCAAGAAATGTCATCATCTCTCTGACTGTTCTAGGCTTAGGAGCCTTTCGAATAGCTTCTAAATGAGTATCAGAAATACTTCTGTCTCCATGTGTTATTGTCTGACCCAAATAAACTACCTTCTCCTTGCAATACTGCAACTTCTTCTGAGAGGCCTTATGCCCCTTTTCTGCCAGTATCTGTAACAATTTAATTGAGTCTTTATGACATGTTTCCTTGTCCAATGAACAGATGATAATATCATCCACATACTGAACAACTGTGCTCTTTAATTCCTTATCTATCCCTACCAAGTCATCTTTCAATACTTTATTGAAAATGTGAGGACTATGTTTAAATCCCTGTGGCAATCTCTTATACTCATAAGACTGTCCTTTGTAAGTGAACCCAAACAAACCCTGACTTTCTATACTGAGTGGAACACTGAAAAATGCACCACATAAATCCAATACTGTAAAGTGTGTAGCATCTGGGGGAATTTGAGCTAACAAAGTATGCGGGTCTGGTACTTCTGCTGAAAAATCAGCTACCACATCATTTACTGCTCTCAAATCATGTACCATACGATAAGATTCATCCGGTTTTGTCACTGGCAACAAAGGCGTGTTGCTTTGAGGATTCTGAGTTATCTTTAAAACATCTGCTTTCAAAAGTCCTTCAATTTGTGGTTCAATCCCTTGAATCGCCTCTTCTTTCAGTGGATATTGATTCTTCCAAGGAGGTCTAGTCCCTGGTCTAAGTTCAACTTTCACTGGTTGGGCTGACTTCACAAGACCTATATCCGTACTATGTCGAGACCATAAACATTCGGGTACCTGCTGCAACATCTCCTCTATCATTGCATCTGTGTCCATTTTAGCACTGCAAATTGACTCATATGTCATCTGGACAGTTTGCGGTTTTCCCTGACCATGAGCAGAAATCATAATCTTAATAAACCGCTGATCCTTACTCCTCCAGATGGCAAGATTCTCTGTTACCGGTTCAAAAACAGCTTCTTCTGCCTCTGCCATCATTTCACCTATGTGCTTCTGTTCACATTCTTCAGACACCATCAAAGTCACATGTGGTACACTCTTTTCAATGTCATATTCTTTATCCAAGTATTCATTTCTGTCTATCTTCATAGCTGCTCCTTGTGGTCTCAAAATTATACAACATGAGCTGAGTTGAACTTGCTCTGGTTGGCAACCTAACCAATCCTCAGAATTTGATTGGGCAGTATTCTTGAAATACTTAAGCGTACAATGAAATGGATATACTGGAGACTTTGCATCAGGCATATTTGCTACAATAAATTTCTCCCACAATTTAACAGGTTCCAAAAAATCTGTACTAAGATTTCCAATCCAAAATACTGAAGAAGCTTCAACATCTGTTTTCATCAATAATTGACGACCAGTATTATTAGGCACTTCTACCAGACAGCCGTCTGGCGTACACTTTATTGTACAGTTCATTCTACACAAAGCATCTCTTCCTAAAAGTGCAATAGGTGTGTGTTCCGATACTAGTATGGGTATTGTAGCCTTCTGATTCTTATAGCAGAGCTCAATTGGTTTTGTGAGTGGAATCAGCTGTTTCACTCCCTCAAACCCGATTGTCCGTATCAATTGACCAGACATGGGGAGATAAGTAGCATCTTCAGGCCGAATACAGGTGAAAGCAGCTCCACTATCTGCCATCACTTCCAATGGTTGATTATTTATTTTCACCATTATGGTTGGTTCTTGCTCAGGCCCTGACACTACCAGCTGACACCCCCCTTTCGAGTTTTCTGGGCACCCCTAAAATCCTAGCTCCGGACCCCTGTAGGGATTAACCGGTCCCTGGGATGTCACTGTCTGACCCCTGAATCCTCCTCTGAATCCTCCTCTGAAATTTCCTCTAAAATTTCCTCCTGATCTGTTGAAATCACGGGCAAAATGGCCAGGCTGTCCACAATTGTAACATATTTCTGAAGACTGCTGAAAGTTTGGATTAACATTTCCTCCTCTACCTCTTCCAAAATTTCCTCGACCTCTTCCTCTCCATATTTGTGGCTGGCCAAAAATTGGCTGTGAACTGTATGCAACAGGAGTTACCAATGGCGGCTGAGGTGTTTGAAACTGAATCTGATTTGGCTGTAATTGCGGTAATGATTGATTTGGTTCGGATGGACTCTGTGCAACTAAAGCCTGTTTCTTCTCCTTCTTCTTGTTATCCACAAGTTGTATTTGATTAAGTTTTCTAAGAGTCTCTTGGTCCTGTTCCTTCTGATCATGCTCCTTCTTCCGGTATAACTCTACTTGATGTGCTATATGATCTGTATAGACACCTTTTGTCATACTTCCAAGACCAACCACTTCTGCTAATTTGTTCCTCACTGGCAGGGGTAACCCCTTCTGTATTTTGGCTCTTAAAATGGACTGCTCCATTTGACTTCCTTCCGGGTCATTTCCTGTAACACCTCTCCACACTTGATGAGCCCTTGACACATAAGCCCTCGGGTTTTCTTCCTGTCCTAGTGGCTCGATCAGAATATTATCAGGATGTACATTTGTGGGAAAAGTATCTCTCAAACTTAACCACATTCTACCTCTATTTGCAGAAAACAACTCTGAGTCATTTACGGCAGTGCCCACATAGCGATTAAGTCCAGCTCTTTGTAAAACCTCTTCCATAGCTGGAACCCCAAGAATATTTGCCAAAAGTCTCTTAATATCTCCTATGGCAGGCTGTGTTCCTATCATAATCTCTTCCAACTTTGAAATCCAAGGATGTGCTCCCTCTTGAAGAATGGGCAACTTCTCAAGTATATCTGACATATCTGTATTCTGCCAAGGTTTGTACTCCAGATTCTGTCCTCGGATAATCACTGGACACTGTGTTTCAAGTCCCTTCTCTTTCCTTGAGCGCAATGCATACCTTTTAACCAATTTTTTGGGATCTTTTTTCAACAACTTTCTCTTCTGTATATGCAACCCTAGTAATTGATCCTCCAATTCTCTCTGAGTTTCTAGATCACTAGATTTGTCCAAACATGTACGGCATTGGTCCATACTTCTTTCAATCTCTTGTAAGGTCTGGGGTCTATCCTCTTCAATTCTGGGACTTGATGCTGTCGGGTAAAACCATTTTGAAGATGGATCATCCTCACTTTCTGAATCTCCATCACTGTCTCCCTTTTCACTTTCACTAGAACTAATATCTCTCACATCCTTTTTCCTTCCTGTTCGACTTCCTCTTTTTTCCGCTTTTGCCAATATCCGTCTAACTACCGGATCATATCCTCCCATGCTCTCTTCCCTATCACTCTGATCATCATCATCTCCAAATCCCATCCTCCTAATCCTCAGTGTGCCCTTAGTTTCCAGGTGTGTCGATTTCCTCTTACTTTTTGAGCTTGGATACATTTTTACAGTTGTCTCTGCTTTTCCCTCTTCTATTATTCGCTCATCTTCATCTGTAATAAGATATTTACCCTCCTGGCTAATCACTGGGAGCTGGGGATATACTTCCTTAAACTCTACTTTTTTCTCATAAGGTGGGGGTCTCTGTACCGGGGCCACATGTGAAAAAGGTGCATCAATTTCTGTCATTAACTTTTCTGTTCTCTCTACAGTCTTTTCTATTTCTTCCATACTCTTATCTCTCCTCTCCTTCACAGCCTTTATCCATCTTTGTCCCTCCTTCTCAAACAACTGGAGAATGCCAAGCTCCCTTTGTTTCTTCTCCTTACGTTTTTCACCTTTTTTCCCTTTCTTTTCATTCATCTTGTACGTAGACACAAGTACCTGAATTGTTTTAATCACATCTGGATTGAAAGTCCCTTCCACTGGCCATGGTTGGTCAATTTCTGACCAGCGCTTATGCCATTTCTCTGATAACTCTGTGATACCTTTAATTAAAGGATTATTCTTTTCTACTACCTCAACAGGAGTTACTATTTTTGGATTTTTATTGTTCATATTTGACATTGTTATAGTTCTCTTTCTTTTTACTCTTGAATTCAAATTAAACTCAATTATTTCACTTATTGTTTTATACCAACCCTATTTCTTTAATTGTCAATAAAAGAAAGGTAAAATAAATTTGCCAACTTCAAAGGAATACCATAGACTTATAACTATAAACAAAGTCACAACACTAAGTCCACTTACAATACTACAAGCAAAACATCAACTTGCAAAAACTAAAATTTCTCCAATTTAACCCAGAAACCATGAACAAATAACAAAATCCACATTCATGACCCTCATCAATCTTTAAACCAAACACCAATCCTCCATTAATTGATTAGTCAGTCTGTTGCCAAGCCTCTTTTCTGAATAACTACAACTGTTTTATGTATGTACACAAATGAATGCAAATTAGGAAATTGATCTTATTTCCAAACAAACTAAATGTACATCTACAATAATAACTGTAAATGAATACACATATATTGAAATGCAGGTTTTTGTTTTTTATGGAAAAAGAGTTCGTGGACAAAATCGTACTGGCCTTAATCAGTGGATCCAGGTGCATGCGTCCATGCCCAATCCATGTGACGTAAGCCAGCTGTCTCCTTGAATCCAGACACCCCCAGGTTCTTTCTGCCTCCTCCTTAAACTCTCCCCCACAGGAAGAGAGAAGACAGAAGACAGTTTAGTGTCTAAATAAATAAACAATCCAATAGGTTTTACACATTATCTGCCAACATCCAGGTCTTCCCCTCTTTTTATTTTATCAGAGAAACTATTATTATACATTTAGGATTACAATTTTATAGAGTATTCTCACTTTAATAAACACTTTCTCAAATTCACTCAAGTTTATTAAAAGTTTTCCCTAGCATAAAAAAGTCCTTCTTCTGGGGCTCATCAGACGTATTTATACTCTCAGTCCCCTAAAACAGGGCTCATCGACCTTTAACTAAAAAAGTCCCCACAGAAAGCTCATATATATTTTATCAAAAACGTCCTTCTCAGGCTCATAGATATTATCCCTTTAAAAAGTAACAAGAAATATGTACTTCATACATCTGCCAATTAATACATAACTTTTTGATTTTTGGGGTTTAGTTACTCTTTAAAGACAAAATATCTTTTCTTTTATATCATATATTCATATATTTACATATATACACACTACTAAATCTCCTATTCTCAAATCATTAACTCTATACCTGATACAATATCTATCATATCAGTCTTTTTACACAGAAAAACCCGGTTCACACAGACAAAGACACACAAACACAAACGATTTTAGTGATCACAACCCTAAGTAACTAACTGCAGCTTCTAACTTTTTACCACTATATTCCTATTATTCTCTTTTATCCTTATTTCCTCTAAATTCTCTTTTTACTCTTTTCAACTCTTATTTCCTTCTTTTCCTTTAATTTATCTCTTTTTCCAAAGTTCCAAATTCCCCTTGGGCCCAAGGTTGTAATTTTTGAATAATTTTTCCCTTTAATCCAATCACTAAAGCCAATTTTCACACAGTAGTTAAAACATATGTGTCTTACTGTTCAAGCAGCTGAGGCCTTTCCACTTGACGCTCGCACGAATTTTTAACTAAACTCATGTTACTAAGTTGGGCTTTTTTCCTTATTTCCTTTTATTCCTTTTTTCCTTTATTTCATCTTTATCTAAGGCCAATTTTCTCATAGTCGTTAAAAAGTATGTGTCTTACTGTTCAAGTCAGTGAGGCCGTACACTTGACGCTCGCACGATATCATTTCTAACTAAACTTATGATACTGATTGCTTCCTTATTTCTCTTATTTCTCTTTATATAAGGCTGTAATTTTCTCATTATAGATAAAATGTAGGTGACTTACAGTTCAAGGCGGTGAAGCCATTTGACGCTTGCACGATATCACTTCAACTTATGATACTGATTTATGCCTTTTCTCTTATTTCTCTTCATATAAGGCTATACTTTTCTCATTATAGATAAAATGTAGGTGACTTACAGTTCAAGGCCGTGAGGCCGTATTTGACACATGCACGATATCACTTCAACTTATGATACTAATTTATACCTTTTTTCTCTTTTTTCCTTTTCTCTCTTATTTCTCTTATTCTTCTCTATTTCTCTTATTCTTCTCTATTTCTCTTATTCTTCTCTATTTTACTGTACTCCCCCCTTTTTGCGTTGCTAGCAAACGCAAATAATAAATTTAGACGATGGATTACTTCTAACATCAGCACATCAAAACGTTCCCCTTAAACCAAGTTCTTTTTAACGGTGTGATCAAAAACAGCGAACACACAGCAGCTTCAGTGGGCCAGCCAGCGCAAAATATAGTGAAAAAACTCACCCCTTTAAAACTGGCCAGATGCGGGAGCCAGCACGCAGAAGCCACCGCTGAACGCAGAACGATCACAATCACGCCCAAACCGACAACGCCATCTTTGAGGTTTCTTATAATAGGTAGATTCTTGATGTGTTGATGGAGAAGGAAATCACCGCTGACACGTCTCAATTGTAACTTTGAAAGGTTTTATTACAAAGGAGAACAATGTCAAACATCCAATCTTGAGAGAGTCCTGGTCCAATCTGAAGCTCTCTCCCTTTCTTCAAGTCTTCCAGCACTATATATACAGTCCCTAAAAATTCCACCTTCTAAACAAATGTCCAATCTGGAAAAACAGTCCTGACCCCTCATTTATGACTTGTTTTAACAAATGGTCAGTCTAAGGAAATAGCCTCTGTCTCGTCCTTTATGGCTAGCTGTAAACTTTTACTTAAGTAAACGTCTGTTCAAGAGATACAGAATTTCCAGGATGTCATATATTATCACAGTACCGATGACCAAGCAGAACAGACACTTCACTATCTATCTATCTATCTATCTATCTATCTATCTATCTATCTATCTATCTATCTATCTATCTTAATTTAATAAGACTAAATGATTATTAATTCTCAAATTTTTAGTTTGAAAGCCACCTGGCAGACCTTCACACACACACAGACACACACACAAAAATGTGTCTATCAAACTATCTATCTATCTACCTATCTATCTATCTATCTATCTATCTATCTATCTATCTATCTATCTATCTATCTATCTATCTATCTATCTATCTTAATTTTATAAGACTAAATGATTATTAATTCTCAAATCTTTACTTTGAATGGCACCTGGCCAGATCATTAACACACACACACACACAGACACACACAAACATAAATGTGTATCTATCTATCTCTCTATCTATCTATCTATCTATCTATCTATCTATCTATCTATCTATCTATCTATCTATCCATCCATCATTGACTGCCACTTTATGAAACAGGATTATGACTATGATTCTGTCTGTATTGTGCACGTGAGTCCTGTTGGCAGTAATATATTCTTTCAGTTAAAAAATCAGACTTCATTTTAAAATAAATTTAAAATCACAGCAGCTCCATAACTACAATAAGAGCATGTCATAGATGTTGTGGGTCAAAATAAGATAAGAGATTTCTTTATTAGTCCCACAATGGGGAAATTTGCAGTGTTACAGCAGCAAGTGGACAGTAATGGAAGAGCATCAATAAGAAAGAATAAAGAACAATAGATAAGTACGAATAGTAGAGCATATAATTATATAATTACACAACATTTAACAGGCCAATTCTTCAAGAGATAGTATTAGCAATTCTAAAAGGCAGTTCCTCTTCAGAATGAAAGTCCTGAAAACATCTGTGCCAGTGATATTTGTGACTCCACAAAGCACCATAGTTTCTTCTTCACATGAAAAAATGGACAATTCACCCTTTCACATATAACATGAGAAATTTACATGTGATGATCATTTACTCCATCATTTGGCCAAATGACATCAGAAGAGCTCTAAGAGTTCTCAGGAATAAGTTGTCAAATGGTAATACACACTACTAATTTTAGCTCATCTACAAGCGCTCACCTTGGTGAATACTCCCTCTTGTGGCAAACAGAAAGAACTACACTGTATAAAGTTAAGTTTGAACCCACAGTGAAAACACAATCTGGCCTTTTTCAGAGCAAAATTGATAAAATGATTATTCCACCTTAACCATTATGACTATGGTGTCTGTCACCTTTACCCAAATCAGTGAGGATTATCCTGTAGATTGTCACAACAGCTTCTTGAAGCTGTATGATGGCCCAGATACATCCTCACTGCCTTTTGGACCTTACTGTGACCTTATTGTATGTAACCCAAGAAGAATCACTACTTTAACTGTAATGTCACAGACTTAGAAGGATATTCAGTGAATCTGATAGTGGTAGGGGTACATCATTTTGCGTCACTCCAATTTTTTGATGCAGTTTTCACTTTATGTAATTTGCATGAAGTGTGGTCAGGCTGTTATGTCAGATGTTGCACGTATCTGAAAATAAATGTTTTCTGCCGTCAAACTAGGATTATTTGATTATTATTTGAAGAAAATACATTTTTGGAACTGCAAGTATACATGTATCCTCCCTGAAGAAGACTGAATGTTAGGAGATAGTAGTTAAAAGTCCCTTCCAGACATATTTCAAGACATACAAAAATAGTCCATAAGAAAGTCAGAATACCTTATAAAAATTCAGAAATATTTATTCACCCTGATTAAAAAAATCCTAAATCTATAAATATGCCATAAATATATCACACCTGTGTTATTGCATAATCCTGACTAAAACAACCAGATATCATGCAGTACAGTTGAATATCTATGCTATCACATGCTCACATAGCACACTGTTTACTGCAGGGCTACTGAGACCACGCCCCCTAAACGCACTGTGCAAAATGAGACCACGCCCCCTGCATGCACTGTGCATACTGAGACCACGCCCCTACATGCACTGTGGACACTGAGACCACGTCCCCTATATGCATTGTGCATACTGAGACCACTCCCCTATATGTACTGTGCATACTGAGACCACGCCCCCTACATGCAATGGGTATACTGAGACCACGCCCCCTACATGCACTGTGCATACTGAGACCACGCCCCTATATGTAATGTGAATACTGAGGCCACGCCCCCTACATGTACTGTGCATACTGAGACCACGCCCCTATATGCAATGTGCATACTGAGACCACGCCCCCCCCTACATGCACTGTGCATACCCCCTACATGCACTGTGCATTTTTGGATTGGGGGGATGCATTGGTGTTCATTTTTGATAGTAATATTTAACTTCACGTTCTGTTTGATTGTTCAACTTGATCATGTTCAATTTATAAATAAATCTGTATTAATTGTATTATTTTGCTAACTAAACAATTTTTTTTGCTTATATATGATACCTTTCCATTAAATTACCCTCAATTGCCATAAATTCCCATTAATTTCCATAATTCCCATGGAAAGTTTCCAATTTGGAATATTTCCTAAATTCCCCAGCTTAAATTCCCATGGAAATTTACTGGAAACTTTCCGAAAATTTTCCACCCCTTTGCAACTTTAGTCGTCAGTACATTGAACACAAAGTTGTCAGTGAAATGGAGACATGTGTTCAACAGTTAAGCTTGTGAAATTAACACTACTTGCATATTTATAGATTTCGTTTTTTTTCAATCAGGGAGAATAAGTATTTCAGAATTTGTATAAGGTATTCTGACTTTCTTACGGACTATTTTTGTTTGTCTTGGAATATGTCTGGAAGGGACTACTATCTCCTCACATTCAGTCTTCTTCGGGGAGGATAAATGCATACTTGCACTTCCAAAAATGTATTTTCTTGATCAAATAATCCTAACAGCAATCCTTTAACAGCAGAAAACATTGTCTTTTCAATTCCATTTCTTTTCAGATATGTGCAACATTTAGCAAAACAGCCTCACCACACTTCATGGTGTTGGAGATGTACCCCTACAACTATCAGATTCAGTGAATATCCTTCTAAGTCTGCGACATTACAATTAAAGTAGTGAGTCTTTATGGGTTTCATACCATTCCACAGTAAGGTCCAACAGGCAGTGAGGAGCCCATCATACAGCTTCAAAAAGTGTTGACAATCTCCATGGTCATCCTCACTGATTTGGGTAAAAGTGACAGTCACCACCCTCTCTGGGTGCCATGGAGACATGTCACAGTGGGTATTTAAATGTGATTTAAATGTGTTTTCACTGTGGGTTCAAATTTAACTTTATGCAGTGTATTTCTTTCTCTTTGCCACAAGAGGGAGTATTCACCAAGGTGAGCGCTTGTAGATGAGCTGCAAGACTTCTGCTCCTCTGACAATAAACACAACTTATATAAATGATCAGTGTCTGCTTTTCCTGGAAAAAACTAATAATGTCTGTTACCCTTTGACAACTTATTTCTAAGACCTCTTCTGATGTCATTTGGGCAAATGATGCAGTAAATGATCATCACATGTAAATTTCTCATGTTATATGTGAAAGGGTGAATTGTCCATTTTTTTCATGTGAAGATAATTGTGAAGAAACTATGGTGCTTTGTGGAGTCACAAATATCACTGGCACAGATGTTTTCAGGACTTTCATTGTGAAGAGGAACTGTCTCTTAGAATTGCTAATACTATCTCTTGAAGAATCGGCCTGTTAAATGTTGTGTAATTATATAATTATATGCTTTACTATTCGTACTTATCTATTGTTCTTTATTCTTTCTTATTGATGCTCTTCCATTACTGTCCACTTGCTGCTGTAACACTGAA
Organism: Scomber japonicus; assembly: GCF_027409825.1. NCBI lineage: Eukaryota > Metazoa > Chordata > Actinopteri > Scombriformes > Scombridae > Scomber > Scomber japonicus. The sequence goes on from NC_070588.1 coordinate 30,133,904, forward strand.
AATTTCCCCATTGTGGGACTAATAAAGAAATATCTTATCTTATTTTGACCCACAACATCAACATGCTCTTATTGTAGTAATGGAGTTGAGTGTGATTTTTAATAAAACTGCTGTGATTTTAAATTGATTCTAAAATGAAGTCTGATTTTTTAACTGAAAGAACTTATTACTGCCAACAGGACTCATGTGCACAATACGGACAGAATCATAGTCATAATCCTGTTTCATCAGGTGGCAGTCAATTAGATGTGTGTGTGTGTGTGTGTGTGTGTGTGTGTGTGTGTTGTGTGTGTGTGTGTGTGTGTGTGTGTGTGTGTGTGTGTGTGTGTGTGTGTGTGTGTGTGTGTGTGTGTGTGTGTTGTGTGTGTGTGTAGATAGATAGATAGATAGATAAACATTTATGTTTGTGTGAATGTGTGTGTGTGTGTGTGTGTGAAGGTCTGCCAGGTGCCTTTCAAAGTAAACATTTGAGAATTCATAATCATTTAGTCTTATAAAATTAAGATAGATAGATGGATAGATAGATAGATAGATAGATTGATAGATAGATTGATAGATAGATAGATAGATAGATAGATAGATAGATAGATAGATAGATAGATAGATAGATAGATAGATAGATAGATAGATAGATAGATAGATAGATTGATAAGCATTTATGTTTGTGTGTATTTGTGTGTGTGTGTGTGTGTGTGTGTGTGTGTGTGTGTGTGTGTGTGTGTGTGTGTGTGAAGGTCTGGCAGGTGCCTTTCAAAGTAAAAATTTGAGAATTAATAATCATTTAGTCTTATAAAATTAAGATTGATAGATAGATAGATAGATAGATAGATAGATAGATAGATAGATAGATACACATTTATGTTTCTGTGTGTGTGTGAAGGTCTGCCAGGTGCTTTTCAAAGTACAAATTTAAGAATTAGTAATCATTTAGTGTTATAAAATTAACTTGGGTGCTATCACTCACATAATGACCTTTGACCTGAGAACATAATAATATACATATGTAAGGGTTTCAGTAGACGAATGCTTTTCATTTCTAATTTCTAGTCATTTCTTCATATTAATTGAGTCAAAGGTCTTCCAAATCAACCATCACTACAGTACTGTGACAGATAGATAGATAGATAGATAGATAGATAGATGGATAGATAGATAGATAGATAGATAGATAGATAGATAGATAGATAGATAGATAGATAGATAGATAGATAGATCATTGATTTTTTTGATAGTCTTCTTTAGTTGTTGATTCATCTCCGAACTGCATTGAAATTATTCAAGGTTTATGTGTCCCTGGTAAGGATCCTCAGGTCCATTACATGAGATCACTGACTTACTAGTATGTTAACTTATATAATATCAGCTAAATAACAAAGTGGTATAGCTGTATATTTACTTTGGTGAGTTATTGTGTAGACAGAGACTCCCAAGAACAAGCTGTAGGTACCATTAGGGAACTAGAAGAGGGAATAGACCCAGAGCCTGAAGCTTATACACTAGGGCAGTGGTCGCCAACCCGTCGATCGCCATCGACTGGTAGATTTTTGAAACATTCCCTGTAGATCCCGAAAATAATAGAAGAATAATCACACAAATACATTATGGCTGATTTATGTTCAGTTTTGTAAGCTCCTCTCTTTCACTCTATCTCTATCTCTCTCGATCCAGTCATTGTATATTTTCAGCGTAACAGGCTGCATTAAATTGACCAATAAGATCACAGGCACATCACTGGCACATTTACTGTTACAAAATGACAATATACGGCACTAGCAGGTGATAGCCGATAGACTGCAATGTCGTTAGCTGGCATAGCAGAGGCTCCAAGAAAGAAGTCGAAAACGTATATTTCCATCCAGAATGGGAAGAGGAATCACCATTTCACCATGGTGAAAGACAAGTGTGTGTGTATGCTGTGCCACCAAACTCTAGCACTGTCTAAAAGAGGAAATCTGGAGCGTCACCACAACACCAACCACGACAAATTCAAAGACAGCTTCCCCGCCAAGAGCGCAATCCGTGTAGGAAAGTTGCTGAGCTGAAAGCGGGATTGAAGGCCCAGCAGTCGCTTTTCACAAAACCTGCTGCTCAAAATAAGGCTGCGACTGAAGCTTCATTTCATGTAAGTCACCTTTTGTCTAAACACAAGAAGCCTTTTACAGATGGCGATTTATTCAAGGAGGCGATGGCCATCACTGCAGAGACAGTTTTCAACGGCTTCAAAAACAAAGACGACATCAAAACCGCGCTCCGCAGTGTCCAGCTTGGCCCCAATACAGTGGCCAGTAGAGTCGAGGAAATGTCAGGGGACGTGGATCGACAAATGCTAAAAGACTTATCACACTGTGAATATTTTTCACATCAGTTTGATGAATCCCTGGATGTAATCCAGATAATAATATCTGCACAGAGGTTGAGCAGGTGTAACTATATTGTTGCTATGTTGTTATTTGTACCAGTCTCTGCAGGATATAAACAGGCCCAGGGGCAGTGGGGGCTTGGAAGCCATGATGACAGGGGGGCTGTTGTCTCCTGAGCTGCTACAGAGGGTGAATGTGGAGTTTGCTTAAATACAGGTCTGCTGCACACACACAGACACTGTGGCTGTGTGTGTGCCCAAAAGACTGAAGCACTTCAGAAATGCTATACTTTTTTAACAGTTGAATGTTTACAATCTCCTTTGTTGTTTACATAAAAGGTTATTTAGGCTTTTTAAATAAACATTTTTTGATTATGTATGTTACCTGTTAATTGTTTTTTACATATAAGTTCACACATGTTACGCTTTGTGGCACTCTGCACAAGATTCATCTCAGTGGCCACTTTTTGAACACCACAATGTATTGAATAAATACAAATAGTGTGAACAAACACTTTTTGAATTTTCATTAATATTTTTCCCTATTCAGCTACACAAAC